>NC_134856.1:51574807-51834807 GCF_049852395.1 Peromyscus maniculatus bairdii
TAATTGGCTGTGGGTGTGTCTGTGGGCACTTTATTTATTGCTAATTGATGTAGGAGGGCTCAACCCACTGTGGGTGGTGTCACCCCTTAGGCTGGTGGGTGTGGGCTGCTTAAGAAAGGCAGCTGAATATGAGCCCGAGAGCAGTGAGGTAGTAGTAGCATTCCACTGTGCTTAAGTTCCCGTGTCAGGTCCTGTCTCGAGTCCCATCTCCACCTTCCTTCCCTAAGGTCCTTCCTCAGTAGTGGACTGTCACTTGGACATGTAAGATGAAATAAACCCTTTCTTCCCCGAGATGCTTAGATCAGAGTGTTTTACTAGGACAGTGACTGACATGGATTCTCAAACCACAATGGCGTCCTGTGCTACAGAGTGGCTCTGTCTTCTTGTGACAGTATTTATGTAACTTTGGTACGAATGGGAATGACTGTCTTAAGTTTTACTTTGACTCAGAGTCTGGGCTCCAGTGGATTTGCCTGCATGGTCTCTTTTTATTCTTAGGGCAATCTCATGACATGAGTGGCATTGTTATCATTAGCTCAGAGATTCCCAGCTGAAACTTGCAGTGGGTCTTCCTTGTTGGCACCAAAGCCCGAATCTCCTTGCCTTGGCTGTTCTGGTAAAGCTGAGCTGTAGCCAGGAGAAATAGGATTCCTGAATCCCAACCTAAAAACAGAGAGGTGTAAACACAGGTTTAGAAATTCCCGCTTGCCAGTGATTGATGTGAACAAATATCTCAAGGCTTGTGATAACCACAGGGTGCTGTCATGGATACAGAGTGTATTGTACTCCCTGTGGAGAGAGGCTTGTGCTTTACCTACAGCCAGGCCAGCTCAGGCTCCTGATTTCCTGAGCCACAATTGGCTAAAGGCATTTGTAACTTTCATTTTCCATGAGATACTTCAAGGTCATGAACAATTTGGGCGAATCCTCTCTGAAGGGTGAGTTAATGAGTGAGCGTGTTAAGAGTCATAATATACATCAAAGGTATGGCATGGTTAATGTCCTGCAGCCACTGGGGAGGTTAACATGGAGAAGACTCCCTTTTGTTCAGGACTGATCAAGAAGTAATGGGTAGCAGATCTATGGTCTGTTGGACCTATGGTTAGGAGCTGGCTGGGGAACCAATGTGAGATATGGTCAGGCTGTGACTTTGTGAGAGCTTCCACAGGTGTTTCAGAGAAGGCTGTCACCCTGCGGATCTGCTGCTGTCTGTGCTGACTTCTGACATGACAGGAGAAGTCTTTTACTCAGTTTTTCTGTGAGCTCAGATATTATGTTGAAGACCCAGCCAGCAAACCTAGAGTGAAAATTCAGTTTTAGACACAGTGCTTATTCTCCACTCTTGATATTTCTCTTCATGTGGCAGGAACTCTATTATTATGGTTCCTCTGCCTGTCTGCCCTTGGCCGGCTTCACACCACTGAAGGACAGTTCCTCTGCCTGTCTGCCCTTGACTGGCTTCACACCACTGAAAGATGAGAAAGAATTAAGCTCCATAAAAATTAAGGAGTAAAGCTTGATATATTCTGTTCAAAACTTCCCACCCCTTTATTTTTTCTTTGGGGTGCACGTTTCCACAGAACAAATACTCCTCTATTCTTCTCCGGGTACAGAACACACTTCCTGTGCCCTCACACTGGGACCCTACCCTAGTTCACAGTTGCCTTTTGTACACTGATAGGTCCGTCAAATTTGGAAGCTTAGTACCATGAACCAGACTTATTTTCCCCTTGGTTGGCGATGGTGTAGGTTTGTTTGAAAACAGAGGTTATTGGCAACTGTGTCTGGCACACCTTCATTCCATGCCTTGCTCTGAGCAGAGTTCAGGAAGAGGAGTGGAGATTATTGAGACAGTCCCCCCACCCAGGATTCTGTCCATAGGAGGCAGGACACAGACATGGAAGAACCATGTGTTGAGTGAGTATGTGATGAACTTCCTCACCTTGTCTCCTCTTCCTCCTGTGAATGAGCCCATGGTACTACTCATGAATATCTCCTGAGGCTGGTCCAGATTAGGAAGCAATAAAGCAAACATCAGCACACATCTGTCTGAACCTAAGGTCAAGGCTCTCGACTAATGAATAGTGAAAAGAACTGGTTAGTGCTCTCTCCAGGTGGAAGACAGAGCTTGTCAGAGAAGAGAGCAACTGTCTGGGTGTTGAGATGAAAACTGTGCTGGCCTTAGATGACTAAGTTTTTATCAACTTTGTAAAGTATAATAGGCATTTACTAAACTCTGCATCTGCAAGTGTACAGTGTGATACAGGTTGACATCCAGATGCCTCCATGGAACTCTCACCCTGGTGGCAGTGTTAATCATATGCAATAGCCCTGATCGCTTCTTGGTGTGTGTTTCCATTTGATTCTCCTTCCTTTCCATTTTTGCTTTCTATACTTATATTTCCTGGAATGCTGTGTATTTTAAATCACACCGTGCAACGCTTTCAAAATTTTATTTCTAATCCACAGAGTCCTGAAGTGTGAACCCACAAAAGTCTTTTTAATAATTTGTTAAGGGGTGCAATGGAAATACAGACTCACAAATACAGAACAAGGTAGTCACCACTGCTCATCCAGCTGCTTGTATCCTGTTATTCTGCCCAAGGGTGATGAGGACCAACTGCAAGGCTTGCTCCTGCTTCGACCACCCGAGAGAGCACACGACCCCTCCCCCTTAGCTCTTAAGCAGTTACTTAAGCAGACAAGACCAAGTCCTGGGGCTTGTTACCCTGAAGCCTTTGGCTAACTGGATTGAATTCCCACAACTAGCTCTGCGCATGTACGTATGTATGGGTGTGGGGACATCCACTAGGACACAGGCAAACCACAAGTGGCCACATTTCTAAAGGAAGGTGACTCTCTCTCCCCAGAAGCCATCAAATGCCCATAAATACTCAGCTATAGACTCCGGGACACCCTTCCCAATTCGTGATGGAATTTTTAGCTAGTTTGATCATATATAGGTATCCACAGCTGTATATGATATAGCTGTTGCAACATTTAAATTTGACTTCTTTCAACTAAATTATATTGAGACATAACCATGTTGTGGTGTATGTCAACAGTTTATTCCCTTTGTGTTGCTGTGTGCTATTCCCTTTTATGAATATAAAATTACATATAAAGTTACAATTTGTGTGCTCCTACTCACTGAGCTGGCTCCCCAGCCCTGTTTCCCAAATTTGACAATTACACATAAAGCTGTGTTGTCCTATGCACACGTAATTTTCTTCCGTGGCCCACTGGCTCTTCTGTGGTCCTTGGAATAGAACCCAGGGACACCTTCCACATACTAAGCAAGAGTCCTCTTTTTCACTTTTTAATTTGAGATAAGGTATCATTACGTTTCCCAGATTGGCTTTGAACTTGCATTCCTTCTGCCCCAACCTTCTGAGTGGCTGGCATTGCAGGTCTGCACTACCAAGCCAGCCTGGCTACACAGCCTGCTTTGAATCCCTGCAATGAGTGATTGGTATAGCTCTCTGTGACCCTCATTTTATAGATAAGACAGTTGAGGTCCACTAGGGTTGACTGCCCTGCCCAAAACCAGCGGTGCATGGCAGCAAGGTTCATAGCCAAGGTTTGTGCTCACAGTACCTGTGCCATGCTGCAGCCCCAGGCTGATAAATGCTGTGGGTGGGGGAAATGAGCATGCTTGCTTTGGGCTCTAAGATTGCATTTTCTCAGCCTATCTGAACTCCCTGTCGATGCTCTCCAGATTGCTGCTTCACAAGACTCAGAGGGCAGCATGAGCATTCCACTCGCGTTGACTTTTTTAGTTTACCCATCAGCAAGAGATAAGATCCTACCAGGGGCCAGGACCTTTTCCTGTCAAGATTCTGAGACTATATCTTTATTTGTGCCATTTAATTTTTTTTTTTTTTTTTTTTTTTTTTTTTTTTTTTTTTTTTTGGTTTTGTGAGACAGGTCTTGCTGTCTTAGCTCTGGCCAACAACTCACTATGTAGTCCAGGCTGGCCTCACACTAATGGCAATCTATCTGCCTTATCCTCCTAAGTGCTGGGATTACAGGTGTGACTACTCCCAAATGGAGTCACTGGGAGACTCTAAAAGTGAATTTTAAAAAGCAAGCAGATAGAAAGTTGCTGCAGATATGGTCGACTTCATCCACAGCCCAGGAGCCCAGGATTCCGTTGAAATGAATCCAGCCCGAAAGCTTGGCTACAGAATAACAAACAGTTAAAGGTTCAGTCCCTGCTGATGCCTGCAGTTCCAGGCAAGCTGTTAAAGGATGCTTTGTCCAACATTTCCCTGCATGAAATATGGTCTCTGGGCCTCCGTGCCACGCCTTCCCCTCACTCTCCTTCCCAATTCATTGGGTTACTCATTGCTAAGCAGCCACTCTGTGGGAGGTGGCAGTCTGTGAGGAAGGACTGGATAGGGCCAAAAGGTTGACCCAATGTGAAGGGCGCTGGGAGAATACTGAGCAATGGGAGGAACCTGGGAGAGCCTCCTGGGTGAGTGGCCAGTGAGTTATTTCACCTTTTTCTTTGGTTTATGTTTCTGATAATACACAAGTGTTGGCAATGATAAGTCAGTGGTGTGTCAGTAATATTTAACAATCAGTTCTCTGGGGAAATATGCATATGCTTTATATATGCTTATTAAGAGATGATGCCCATATAAATAATGCATAGCAAATAATTTGCAGATAGTGATCAAATATAAATGTTCTTCATTGTGAAGTCAGTGGACACGGACAATTCATTTATTGCAGAACATGTTTGCTAACTTTTCTGTCTCCTGCATTGAGCCAACCTATGGTTACAATTCACAAGCAAGCATATGTCACGAACAAGTGTTCGCTAATATTTTCATTTCTATTAGTGGAGACATAAGGTAATGTTATCACGTTCAGTAAGACAAGACTGAAAATGAAAACAAGGCAGAATGTCGCTGTGCACCAACTGCACTCTAAGGCACAGCTCTGCGAAACTGGGTAACATTTTTTGATAACTTCAAGAGTATGACCAATAGTTTGTGTCACTCACAGGTATAGACACATTCACTTTTAAATATAATCTCCATTATTAATATTCTTCATCCTCTCTATGTAGCAGAGGTTGACCTTGAACTCATGATCCTTCTGCCTGTAGCTCCAGATGGCTGAGGTTACAGGAATGGACTGGCATTCTCATCTTATGCGGTGCTTGGGATCACCCAGGGAACAGTGAATCCTAGGTAAGCAGTCTAACAGTTGAGTTACAGCCCTACTCCCTCCATCGCTTCCTTAAACCCAATCATCCAAACAATGGATCAGGCTTACCAAATTCCAAGTATTTCCCAGTTGAATTTTATGAATTAGTAGGGGTGTGCCAGTAGGTACAATCATGACTGTCTCTACCACAAGACTTCCTTAGGTACCACAATCCAAGGACTCTCAAGTCCCTTATACAAATGTATAGCATTTACATTTAACCTTTGAACAAACTTGAGGTCAGCTTTGGGTTAATCACAACTCCTATACAGTGAGAACACTGTACGGAGAGTTGTGATGCTCTTAAGGGAGTGACTTCAATGAAGGAGCCTTACACAGTGCGGACGCAGTATTTTGAATAGTTCTGATCAGTGGTTGACTGAATTCTCTCATTCGTCCAGTGGGCATGAGGACAAACTCTATGACCTCCCTGACCTATGCCCTCTATTATCCCTACACACTTTCATACTCCCCTCTCTTTTATAGAAATGATTCATTTCTGTGGATCTCTGTGTGTGTGGGGGGGGGTCACATGCACGTGCATGTGCATGTGTGTGCCCCCACAGAGGCCAAAAGGCTCCCTAGGAGCTGGAATTTCAGGAAGCTGTGAGCTGCCCAATAACATGGGTGCTGGGAACAGAACTCAGATCCTTTACAAGAGCAGCAAGTACTCTTAGCCACTAAGCCATCTCTCTGGCACTCATGCCCATCTCTTTCCACCAAGGGGCGTGAAGGCTGCATGTCCAAGTGTATGGAGCGGTAGCTGGTGACTTTGCTGACTGAATAGTGCTGTACCATGGATGGGACTGTGTCAGGGATGGCGCTGGAAGAAGTGGATGGAAGAAGGGAATTAGATCAAGTGCTGGCTTTGTAAAGTGGAGTCATATCCCACATGGTGTTTTTGCTGGTAGCACTTTTAGATTTGAGGCTGCTTTGTTCTCCATATCTCTTCCAAGCTTTATCTTGATCAACTCTACCATTCCACCCCAAGCACACCGTCAGCCTTTGTTAATAGTCTTGTGTATTTGCCATTTTATGTATTTGTATGTCTCTCTCATATATATGTGTGTTATAGTCATGTCTTCATTGTTGCATTTGTATTGCATATATTTATTGGGTATGTGTGTGAGGGGTACGAATGTGCCAGAGCTAGAGGGTGGAGGTTGGAGGACAAGGGGCAGTGGTTAGTTCATGCTTTCTACCATCCAGTTCCCAGGAGACATGTCTCAGGTTGTCAGGCATGCCGGCAAGTGTTCTCCACACCCCCGCCCCTCAGGCATCTTGCCAGCCCTTATATAAAATTTCTTTAAAGCATTTTGTTTATTAGAACATGGTGTTGTAGTATGCATACTTCTTTGCATAATTCTCATTTTCAGCCATTGTTCTGATTCTCATTTGTCGTTTATTTGGTTGCATGGCACATTGTGTTATTCCCTGCTGTGACATACGATAATTTAATCAATATTTCCCTACTGATAGGCATTTGCTAGTTTCAGTGTTTGCCTCGTCTTTGAAGAATGCTGTAATAAACATCTATCTTTGGACACTGAAACTTTTATTTATTTATTTTTTTGTAGGACAGAATCACAATATCAGAGCTTCTGGGTTGGAGAATATGTGTGTTTTTAATTTTAATAGATGCATCCATATGGCTTTTTAGGAAGAATTCCCCTTCCCTGCATTAATAAGCATGAGAGAGCTTTTCCATCATCTGCTGTGGCCGTGGGTCTTAACTCTCTTTTTAATTTTTGCTGGGACGTGAGTGTGAACTCATAACTCCTTGCTTTCATTTGCATTTCTCTGATTACCAGTGATTCTCAGTTTGTTTTCATGTATTTATTGTCTATTAGCCTTGTTCTTTGACGGATTGCCTGTTCATAGCCTTTGTTCATTTTGCCATGGGATTGCTTCTGTTTCTCCATTTGTAAGAGTTCTTTGTGTGGCGTGCGTAGTAATTTACTACCTGTTATGGGCATGGAAAATGCTTTTCCCAATGTAGTTCCTCTATTAACTTGAGAAGTACAACATTTAGCTGCAATGATACAGGTTATGGCATATAGTTGCCTAGAGTAGAGCTAGCACTTGTTTCTATAGAAATGTATGTAGATGCATTGAAATTAGCATTCCCCTTCTTGGAATGCTTATCTTCCCTCTATTTACTTTAGACAGATATTCTTTTTGTGTGTGCATTTTACATATAATCATATTTAGATGGTTCTTTAATCCACATGAATTTACTGTTTATGTGGCATGGGATAGTAACCTAACACCACATTTGTAGTTTAATTGACACATAGTAATTGTACACATCCTGTTGTGGAGTCCAGCATGCTATTTCAATACAGGTAGACATCCTGTGATGATGGAAATGGGTAACCAGACTGTCAGTCACTTCAAATATTTGCTATTTCTTGGAGTGAGACTATTGAAAGTATCTGTAAGTCATTTCTAAAACCACAATACACCATTATTGTCTTCAGTCAACCTCCAGTGCCACAGGACACCAGGAGTTACTCCTTCAACCTAACCTTGTACTCACTATCCATACCCTTTTAATTCAAAGTCATTTGTGCATGGCCATTTACCAAATAAGCCATCCTTTTTTTCATTGAGTATAGATGTGTCTTCAGCCATGTTTTAAAATCTTATATTTATTAGGATATATTTTAAGGTGGTCTATTTTTTCCCACTGACTATGTTTTTTCTATTTTTGTCCTGGGCATATGCCTAAAGGACTTCATATAAGAAACTTGTTCATCCATGTTCACTGCTGCTCTATTAACAATAGCCAGGAAATGGAAAAGGCCTAGATGTCCATCAACTGATGAACGGATAATGAAAATGTGGTACATATACACAGGGAGATTTCATTTGGCTGTAAGCAAAAATTAAATTATGAAATTTGCAGGTAAATGGATGGATCCAGAAAAAGCTTATACGGAGGGAAGTAATTAGCAACAGGAAAAACAAACCACACATGTTCTTTCTCATTTGTGGACCCTAGCTTTGAATATTTACATTTGTGTGTTTTAAATGGAGAACTTGTAGAAACCAGGAACTAGAAGGGGACCATTGAGTGGGGGGAAGAAATATCTTTAAAGATGGGCAAAAATAGGAAGGTTTAAGGGGAGAGGAGGATGGGAGGGTAGGACAGAGGGGGTGCAGGTAAGGGTAACTAACACTGGGGGTGTTTAAAAAAGCCATAGGAAACAGACTCCTCCTGTTCTAGTGGTAATATGACATTGACCTTTTTCAGATGACTTTGTGGTATCTCTTGATGTTTGGTAAGACAAAGCCCATGTCTTAATCTCTGCATATGTGTATATATTATTCCTTGTGTAGGGGTATGTGGAGGTGATGTATCTATAAGTTGATGTGGGTATATGCATTCAAGTGCACATGCATATATATGCATGTATATGGAAGCCAGAATTCTGTGTCAAGTGTCTGCCTCAGTTTTCCCCACCTTATATTTGGGTGGTCTTTCACAGAACCAAGAGCTCACCAATTGGCTAGACTTGAATGGCCAGTGTACTCTGGGGATCCTCCAGTTTCTGCCTCTCCAGAGCTAGAACTGTGGATGTATGCTGCTGTGCCTGGGGTTTTACATGGATGCTGCTGGAGTTACTGACTAAGCCACTGCAAAAAACCTAAAGTGTTAGTATTCGTTATATCCTTCATCCATATGAACTGAAGATGATTTCACTTTCAAAGAACAAGAAAGACGCTATTCATGTTTTAATAGGAGTGCCGTTACATTCTGCACATTTATATGTATAATTTTGACATTTTTATGTTACATTTCCCTAATGAAGAACCTAGCTTCACTTTTCAGTTGATTAGATCTATTTCATGTCATCTAATTAGATTTTATAAATTTATTCCTATAGACCTCATGGATTTCTTGTTAAAGCTGATATATTTTATCTTTCTTCCAATTTGTACCTTTTCCTGTTTCCATGTTTAGGTTCTTTTTATTTAAATATACAGAATCCAATTTTCCCTTTTAATATCCTTGAACTTTATCATAGTTCTTAGTAGAGAATACTAAGAACTACTATATGTGGACATTCTAGATACAAAACCAATTATTTGCCCAAAAGCAAGGCTTTGTCTCATTGTTCCCTCATTCTTAGGATCATTTAATTTTTCTTAACTTGTTGCTTTGGTGAGAACCACTTAGAGCAGTGGTTTTCAACCTGCGGGTTATATGTTAGATATCCTGCATATCAGATATTTACATTATTATTTATAACAGCTGCAAAATTATAGTTATGAAGTAGCAGCAGGTAATTTTATGGTTGGGAGTCACCACAACATGAGGAATTGTATTTAAGTGTCACAGGATTAGAAAGGCTGAAAACCACTTGTGATGGTATTGTGTTCCCCAAAATATTGTGCACCCTAATAAACTTATCTGGGGTCAGAGACAGAACAGCCACAATATTAAACATAGAGGATAGGCAGTGTGTATGTGTGTGTGTGTGTGTGTGTGTGTGTGTGTGTGTTGTGTACATGCATTTGTGTTCATGCACACCCACATGGGACAAGCCAAGTATGTGTGTGTGCCCATAGAGGCCAGAAGAAGGAAGGCATCAGATCCTTTGGTGCTAGAATTCCAGGCAGTTGAGTCACCAGATGTTGGTGCTGGGAACCAAACTCAGCCTCTCTAGAAGAGCAGGAAGAGCTCCCAGTCACTGAGGTCTACATTCTCAATTCTTACTTTTTGCTTCATTTTATAAGTCGATGCAATGGTTTCTCAAATGTCTTTTCTGCTCATATTCAAATAATCACATAGTTGCATTTCTTGGCTGTTGATGTGATGACTTGAAGTAAATTCTCTTAACCATAAATTCAGCCTCTAAGGATGTAGAGGAGTCTCCTTGGAGGGAAAGGGAAGAGCAAATTAAACCACAGGGGTGATTCTTAATTAAAGAAAAGCAAGAAATAATGATCTGAAGCTCAACCAGAAGCACAGTCCCCTAGAGATCATAGGCAGACATCCTGCTGTAGGAAGTGAGCGGATGAGAAGACTTGGGCTGTGCCGGCGGAAGTTCATGGGTCTCGTGTGGTCCATTGCATGTGGCCCTGGAGCATATCAGGAGTGCTTTCTGATGCAGGTGGGGGCAGGATGCCACACTCGCAGGAACTAGATAAAAGCTGCCTTCTTATGGGGAAGCACAGACTGCATCAGGGGCAGGTTTGAGAGAGGGGCCAGGCTTCTTGTTAGCAAAACAGGAGTTCATGGAGGGGGAAATAATGACAGCCTTGACCATCCATGCTGAAGATGCATATGCCATTTAGTGTCTTGGTGACAGAGGGTAGACACCAAGGAAATAAAAAGGAAAGGAGAGTAGGGTTGTTTCTTTTTCTTTTCCTTTTGTCTTCTCATTGCTCCTCCAACTCCTCCTGTGTGCCTCCATCCAACATTGAATCACAGCCCTTCTTCTTTTCCTCCTCCTCCTCTTCCTCCTTTCCCTTCTCCTTCTCTTCTTCCTCCTTCTACCTGCTCCTTCTCCCTTTCCATCTCCCTCCCCACTCCTTCTTCTTCTGCTCCTCCCATTCTCCTTCTCCTCTTCCTCCTTCTCTCTCTCCCTCACCACTCCTTCTTCTCCCCTTCTCCTTCTCCTCCCTCTTCTAACCCACTGTATCTAACCAGTGCTACCCATACATGCATGAGTATAGGATGCTATTCACTGGAGCATGGACACACTGTTGAAAAACTGACTGCCTCTCCCAACTGCAAATAGCTTTCATTTAGGAGTGGGTACTCTGAGCCTCTCCCTTTTCCATATTGGAATGGCAGCTGGCTTGATCTTGTATAGGTCTTATGCAGGCAATTGCAGTTGCTGTGAGTTCTTGAGAGCATCCATCAATCCTACCATGTCCAGAAGACACTGTTTTGCGGCAATCTCCCTTCTTCTGAGACATTTGCTGAGCCTTGGAAGGGAAGGGATGTGATATAGGTGTCCCACTTGGGACAGTCACTATGTACTTTGAACAGCTGTGACTCTGTATTATCTGCTGCACAGTTTAGCATCTCTGAAGGGTGACAGCTGTGCTGTCTTATGAGAGTAAGGATATGTATTAAGAAGAAGCTCAATGCTGTGTGAGGACTGTTTCCTGTGAGTGAGCCTTGTCTTTGTGACCAGTCAGTGCCCTCTGACCATTCCCAGTGCTAGGCACAGATTATCCCACATGGAAGAGTACTTGATGAAGGCAAGGGGACAGTGAGATAGAGAAACATGGCTGCTGCTCACAGAACATGCATCATTGGGAATACTTTGGAGAACCACTCAATCATCGTTTTTTTTTTTTAAAAAATTCACCACTGAATTTATTTGTGTTTGACATGGGCCAAGTACCAGGTATAGTGCCGGGCATGGGAAATAAAATAATAAACAGGTCAGACAAGGTCTCTACCTGCATATTTCTCTGTCTTCATTTGAGTTTGAGATAAGGGATTACTAACCGAACAAATCAGCCAACTGCAGGCTGTGGGAGTGCTGCCCGGCACTCCCCAGACTCCCCCGCCTATGCTGCAGACCTGGAACATTCTGGTAAAGTATAAGCTCTGATTCGGCAGGCCTAGGATGAGGATGAGGCTGTGCAGTTCTAAGGAGTTCCCATGGTAGCTACTTAGCCCAGGGACCATTATTTGAAGCCTGGCAAGGTCATGGAAAATTCAGATGGATGGTGAGTAGGTGGGAGGCAGTGGTTTGCAGACTGGGAGGTCAGCACACATCTCTCTGCTTTTGAGCTACTTTCTGAAGGTGGCCAGAGACCAGCCCTGTGAACACCTGGAGACCTGGTCCTGGGTATCACTGTTGGGACCCTGAGTTGTCTGGGCAGAAAGGAAGCAAGTCTGCAAACAGTGCTAAGAGACAAGGAATGGAGGCTGTGGAGTGGACTCAGGTTTCTTTAGAGGGCGAAAAATCCCAAGGGAGATTTTCATTGATTAATAGTTAAAATTACACACACACACACACACACACACACACACACACACACACACACACACACACTAGTTGCCTTTGGAACAGAATACAATGACATGAGATACTGATGTTGGCTGGAGCCCTGGGATGGGAAAAGGAATCCAGGATGAGTCTGGTAAGGTAGGCCAGGACAGGCAGTGTTCTAGAGGCTCCTTGTACCCTCATAAATTCTATTTATAGTGTCTATGATGGTAAAGGGGCCGGTGTCCACCTCTATTACCTTTAATTACAATTCCACCCTTTGGGAAATATCCCAACTCTCTGGCTATGCCAATCCATCCAGCCTAGAAGCCTCTGTAGAAAGATATCAGACTAGGCTTAGGCAGGGCTCACTTGTTGAAGAGATGAGTTTCCGTGGGGGCCAGAGCTACAGGGTGTGGTCATCGTCAAGCACAAGCAGCTGGAATCCCCAAAGACACATGGTGCCTAGTCAAGTTCAGAGGACTGTACACCAGCTGGGGTGGGCCGGACTTGCTTTGATGTAAGATTCTTCCTCCCAATAGCTCCTTCTTGTGTGGCTAGAGCTCACTGTGTCTCTGTTTCTAGTCCCTAGTCCATTTCTCCCTGATACCACCAGGAAAAAGGCATTGACTCGCTTTATACTGAGATTAAACTGCATGTATTCAAACTTGGGGTCTAAGGCTCCAAGAGTTCCAGGAAGGAGGGTAAGTAGTCTTGTCAAGTTTGCCATTAGGAATTGCTGTGTCCAGCAAGTCCCCAGAAGGGAAGAAAGGGAAAAGAAAGGGGAGATCAAAACCAACTCAGACCAGTTCCATTCCACGGAAGCTGTTCACTCCATCAGAGACCACCACGTGCCAGGTAATGCTGGCAGTGCTGGGAAGACACAGGGGCACACCGTGACCATGTGGGAACACCGAAAGCAAAGGCCTGTTCTCCATGAGCTTCCCGTGGAGTCAGGAGGGAGAGATTGAAGTGGAGTTCTCCCTTGCACATATGTTCACTGCAGCCTCGTCCACAATAGCTAAATTAGGGAACCAACTTAAGTATCTATCCACAGAGGAATGGGTAGAGAAAATGTGGACCATGAGTGCAATGGATTTTTTCATCCACAAAGAAGTTATGTCATTTGTAGGAAAATGGATGCAACTGGAAACAATCATACTAAGTGAATTAAGCCAGTTGCAGAGAGACCAATGTATGTTTTCTGTCATTTGTGCGTTCTCACACAAATGCATCATTACGATCTGCAGGTCAATCTTACCTGTGTCTATGGCATGAAAGTAGAAGAGAAACTGTGTGCAAAGGGCACGGGGGTGGCAGGTGTGTGTGTGTGTGTGTGTATGTGTGTGTGTGTGTGTGTGTGTGTGTGTAAGAAAGGGGGTTAGTGCAGTGTTAGGGGACATGCTCAAAGCACATTAGATACTTCATGAAAATACTGTTCTGTGACCTGGTATAATAAAGTAAGTAGAGATTACCTTTGGAATAAGAGCGAGATGAGCAGTGACAGGTTCTTAAGAAGGCAAGACCCTGAGAGGGAAAATCAAGGGGCATTTGCAGAGACAGAAAATCCCCATGAAACCTAAACTTGGGGGCTAAGGCTCAAAGAGTTCCAGGAAGGAGGGCTAGACAAAGGGGGGGGCCCTGAGTAGGCAAGGTCATGTGTCTTCGAGAAGCAAAGAAGTGGGAATAGAGGACTGAGGCATGGAAAGGTAGGACACACTGGCTTTTGTCTGAGCCAGCCGAAAGCCGTTCAAGGTCGGGGTACAGTGTGGAAGACATGGGATGTGATTTTAGAATCTCTTCATGGCTGCAGCATCAGGACCAACAACCATTAAAGGAGAAAGTTTGGAAGCAGCCAGGATAGGAAATTCCTTTTCCTTCCACTCTTGAAAAAGCTTGAGCTCCATCTGCCAGGCTCCTCTGGAGCAGCAGCAGGAGGTGGTGGGGATAAAGTCTCCCAGGAGAGAGGCAGAGACCCACCACCCCCTCCCAGGATGCATGTGCTCTCCCAGCCCCAGAGCACACCTGGGGCCGCTCATAATGCTCCTGATTATCTTTGTTCTCCCAGGCTCCTCCGAGTTCACAGTTCCTGACTGCATACTTTCCCGAGCTTTTTATTACCGACTCTCATCTTTACACTTTGCTCCATTATTTAAATGAGCCCGAGGTAGACACCCAAGTGCCAGCTGGGTTGGCAGGGTGGAGGTGCGGCAGGGAGGGATGCCTGGCTGCGCTGAGTCTGCTAGTGGCCCCAGTTGGCCTGCTGAGGTTCCTGACACCAGATACTTGAGCTCTGTTCACCGTGCCTTCAAGGACATGGGCCATGAAGACTTAAAAAAGACTGTTAAACCTGTGACACTTGTCTACCTGGCCTCTAACTAGGGACTCTCTAGGGTTTCATTGCCCCCTCTAAATTTGACATGATGGAATTATATTTGCTATTGAAGTCTAGCTCTCTCCTGGTCTCCTGGTGGCTTTATGTTAGTACCTGCACAGCCCTAGAGGACCATTAACTCTGTTTCTGATAAAGGATGGCAACATTATTGGGAGACCGGTGGAATCACCATTGCTCAGATTTATAAAGCAAATTTGTAGAGAAGGTGGGATTTGAACCTTGGTCTAGCTGGGTCAGGGGAGGGAAAGATGAGTGTGTAGAAGAGGGAACCGAGGCTTAGCTCTAGATCTTGCACAATGACTAGCAAGGAGAGAGAGAGGAAAGAAAGAGGGGTGTAACACAGCTTGTCCACTGACCCATTCTTGCCTTGAAATGCTGTCATAGTTTCTTTTCTGTTGCTATGATCAGACACCATGACTAAGGCGGCTTATAGAAGAAAGAGTTTATTTGGGACTTGTAGTTTCAGAGGGTGAGTCCTTGATCATTATGGTGGGGATCATAACAGCAGGCAGGCAGGCATGGCACTGGAGCAGTAGCTGAGAGCTCCCATGTTGATCCATAAGCAGGAGGCAGAGATGGGCATACTGGGAATGATGTAGTCTTTTGGAACCTCCAAGCCCAACCCACGGCCCTCATGACACACCTCTTCCAAAAAGGCCACATCTTCTAATCCTTCCCAAACAGTTCCACCAGCTGGTAACCAAGCATTCAAACATGCGCCTGTGGGGGTCATTCTCATTCAATCCACCACAGATGCTATGAGCAAGCTGTGTGAGGCTTTCATGCACACTGGAAGGAACAGTGTTGTGCTAAATGGTAGAGTCAGGGTTTCAGTGGATGGGAAGTGTGTATGTGTGGTTAATATAGCACATCTTTAGTGAAGAATGGTTGATAAAAGACCTGGCCCCAGGGTACAAAATATTAGCCAGCCAAATGTGGGTGCACCAGCATCCTGGTCTATTGGGATCAGGTCTGTAGATGCTTACTGAATGCCTGTCCTTTAGCAGGTGTTGAGATTGCAGCAGAGAACAAACCAGGCTTGACCTGGCCTCCTGATGCAGATACTCAGATGGGTGAAGAGAAGCAAAAGAAAAATCAGTACTAAGTAAGCCACTCATAGTAAAGATGGGGCATGAGGACGGAAGAATGGTGGTGACCAGCCAAAGAGGCCTTCATAGTTAGGGAAAAATCTAGCACATAGGTAGTTTCCAAAGCCAGGGCTTCAGAAGGTGGGAGGGAGGCGCTGTCTGCTCTTTCACTTAATACTGTATTTCTGATGTGCAGGGTACATGGCAGGCCCCTCTCTAGGCACTGTGTAGAGAGTGTCTTCTGCCAGTCTATAGCCTACTGTGCAGTGCAGACTGTAACAATACACAGTATGATATTGGGAGATAAGTGCTTTGGAAGGACATTAATAAAAGAAAAAGATATAGAAAGTAATGATGGCTTTTCTGGGGAATATGGCCAGGGAAAAGCTTGGTCAAGATTTATTAGGCCAGAGATCAGAACAAAGGGGTTGAAATAACAATGGACTATATGAAAGAAGAGACTCTTGGTAACAAATGTGAAGTTGGGAATGTTCTAAACCCAACACAGTGCTGTGATCCCCGGAGTGAAGTGAGCAAGACAAAGCAAATTGCAGAAGGAGGGCAGGGGGTAGGTAGGTGGGTCCTGTAAGACCAATGAGCATGGGGAGAAGTGGGAATTTTCTCATAGGGGCTAGGGAAGCCACTGGAAGATATTGGTGCACAGCAGTATCATGATCCAAGAGCTTCAAAGACCCTGTTCTCCTGCTACTTGGAACATATGCTCTGTGAAAACCTGTGCCCTGTGTCCAACCCTCTGACAGCATGACACAGAAGATGTCATCTACAAAGCTCACACTTGAGAACCATTCAACTGAGTTACAAAACAAACCAAGTATCTATGAAAATTAAGTCAGCTTGGGATTTTGCATTAGGTAGGTCAGATTCATAGTTGTTCCTGGGGCCACAGGTTGGCCACACCTATGTCTAGAGACAAGGAGACCAGTAGATGGAGATGGGCATGGGTAGCTTCACCGCATCAACCCCGAGCCCCACCCTATGCCTGTAGTGATCTAGCATGAGCCCCCAGGATGGGTCTTTGACATGTTTCAGAGTGGGTGCCACACTTCAAGGGCAACCTTCTTGTCTGAGAGCAGCATCAGGACCTTGGCAGCGCTGGCAGATGTGGCTCAGCCTGTGGAGCGGTGGTTAAACAGCAGCACTGTTGACCTCGTGTGCAGTTTACAGCTTCTATCCTGGAGGTCACATCCGTGGTGTTTCCATTCAGTTCTCACTGCGCTTGCCCAGAGACAGTCCCTGTCCTCAAGCCTGGTACGAGACATCTGCCACCAGATCCCTTGAAGATACCAAGTGGGTTCAAGAGCCCGCAGAGGGGTTGTGCATGGGATTCACCTGTGAGGCCTTCTTCTGGCCATAGCATCCCTGTCTCAGCCTTGCTGCATGCTCAGATGCTGCTTTTCCTCTACTGGAGACCAGTTCTTCCCGGAGACAGTTTCTGTGCAAGGTGGATAATGTTACTGTAGCTGCTCAACACACAGCTGGCCCTTCCCCACAAACCCTGCCGCAGCAACTCCACTCTGCCTGGGTCTCTGCTGTTAACCAGTCTCTTGCACAGAGACACAGCTGCCCAAAGAGGGACAATATTTCATCTTAATCTGTCACCTGGTGCTTCTCCCCCAGGGCCCCGCTCTCACTCACCAGACAGGAGGCCATAATCAGCACCCTGTATATCCATTCACAGGGTTGAATTGATGGCTGGATCTGTATGTCCCATTTCCAGTTGGTTTTGCACAAAAAACCCTAGAATTGGTGTCTCCCTTGGTGTTGTTCATTTGGACTTGAGCTGAGACCATTCAGTATTATTGACTGTGTTTTTATGTGTCCTAACAAGACTGCAAACACCTAGCGGGCAGGATCTGTTTTTTATCCATCTCTCTGCCCCCAGCCCCGGGAGCTGAACGCAGGGATTTATTGATAATGGGTGCGTGGTAAGTACATGCTGACTGACTGTTGTGCCTGCCACAGGAGCTGAGTGGGCTGAAGCGTGGCTGTGGTATTCTACTCTCTCTGCCTCTTCAGTTGTAACAATAGATCAAGGCAAGACTTCAATTATCCTCTGCTTTCCCTCCTGAGCTCTCCTTTCTGTTCCTTCTATTGAGAAAGCCTGGTGACAGAGAGCGAGATGCCGAGAGAGACAGAATGCTTTCAGAGCCTCAGGAAAGCCGCGCACCACGAAGGACATATTTCAATGAAGTTATTTTCTACCAAGGCTAATATTGTGCTTCAGAACTTCAGGCTCCAGCGAGCTCATCAACAATGTTGCCTTTAATTTTACCATTTGTACCCAGTCATATGTTACTCTCTGTGTTTCTGTCTGGCTCCTTCTCATCAGAGCCATGTTAGGGCTTCCATTGTCTGTGAAAAATGGCTCCGAGATGGACGTGCTTGGATATCCATCATGTTTAATTATCTCCTTCATCACACTCCCTCCATTGTCTGTTAAAGGATAAAGTGTTCACAGATTTGTTAAAAAAAGAAATGGAATTCATGTGAAGGAATGTGGGAGGGGAAGTGTATGTCAGGTCGAGGTGTGGACACCTCTCTCTGATTTGGTCCTTTTACAACCCATGGCAGTTTTGCCCGAGGAGTAAGTGGCTTCGTTTCTTGTACCAGCCTGTAACCAAATCCAGAGAGCCAGTGGAGTGGTTGTGACTCATCACAGAAGAGACCTTTTTTTCTTCAGAGTTCCCAACTCTAGAAGCACCTGAAGATAGTCATTATACCTCATTGTGATGGTTGGTTTTTTTTTTTTTTTTTTTTTTTTTTTTTTTTTTTTTTTTGGTTTTTTGAGACAGGGTTTCTCTGTGTAGCTTTTTGCGCCTTTCCTGGAGCTCACTTGGTAGCCCAGGCTGGCCTCGAACTCACAGAGATCCGCCTGGCTCTGCCTCCCGAGTGCTGGGATTAAAGGCGTGCACCACCACCGCCCGGCTGTGATGGTTGGTTTTTAACATTTAACAATTAACAACATTTAACTGTTGGCTGAACATAGTATAGGGTCCTAGGAGGAGAGTTTCAGTGGGGGATTGTCTCAGTTAGGTTGGCCTGTAGGGTGAGCATCAGTGATTGTCTTGATTGATGTGGGAAGGCCTACCCCACTGGGGGTGGTACCATTCCCTGGGGTGGGGTCCTGGACTGGATGGGAGTGGTGGAGGGGAGGCGAGTGGTGAGTATGTGCACATTCATTTGTCTCTACTCTGGCTGGGAATGTGATGCGATGAGGTGCCCCAAGTTCCCACCACCTTGACCTTCCTGCTATGGTGGACTGTAACCTGGAATTGTGAGATAATATAATCCTTGCTCCTCTTGGTTCCTTTTGGTCAGGGTATTTATCACAACCACAGAAAGGACAGTAGAGCACCCACCTAATCCTAGCCGACTGAATGCACTCTTTTGTTTGGGGCTCAGTGCCTGGTGCATGTAACATTTTCAAAGTTCCCAGGAGAATCCACACTGCAGCTAGAGAGCAAACTACAGACGTGGACACAGCAGGAGCACTCTGCCCTTGGCAACATATTCTAGAGACAGCTTCAGCAGCTCTCATTGTTGGAGGGCATGTTGTTACTGGTATCAAGTGGGTTGAGCCCCAGCGAGTTTATAAATACCCTCTAATTCACAAGCCAAACCCCACAAAAAAATTCCACCAGGTACCAAATGTCAAAGTACTCAAGTTCAGAAAGCTTCCCCTGTAGCACCTGAAAATCACACGTGAGCCTCTGCACCCATATACAGCATCGTGGGAGTGTGTGAAAGCCACATGTGAACCTATGCACACATATACAGCATCGTGGTGGTGTCTGAAAGCCACATGTGAGCCTGTGCACACATATACAGCATCGTGGGAGTGTCTGAAAGCCATACATGAGCCTGTGCACCCTTATACAGCATTGTGGGAGTGTCTGTTGGTCTAAGCGACACCCTTTCACATTACTTTAATGTCTATGATTCTCAAAATCATTGTACATGCTTCATTGGGATGATCCTCATCATGACCTCTTCAGGGATATACTGCCATCATCTTGATTGTACATGTTGGGAAACTGAGGCTGAGGAAACCACGTGACTGCTCAGGGACACACCTTCAGTTTTAGATAGGGTCCTTTTAATTAGCGAATATGCCCAAGGGGCACACTCTTCTGGCTTCCTCTCAACTGGTGACTGGGATTGTCACTAACCACTGCCTTGGAATTCTCAACACCGTGCTGTAGGCAGCCCTGGGTAAGATTTGCTTGCCAGGGTTGCTTACTGAATTATGACAATCTTGTCTAAGGAGATACTAAGAAGAATCCTTAGGAGTCAGAGGGCCCTTGAACTGCAGGTGTTCAGACAATCTGTTCGGGAAATCACAGCCAGTGTTAACAGTGTGCCCTCCTGCCTGTGCCTACGAGGGAGAGACTGTCTCCCTCACTGTGGTATTTCTTTTAACTTTATTAGTGAGCTCAACTCCCACCATATGCCTCTAATTGATATTCAAAGGAATTGAATTGTGTTCTTCATTTGGCGCAAAGTAAATATTTCACCGTCTTCTTGAGCTCGCTAGGATCTCCCTCCTGAGTCGGAAACATGAGATAATTATGAGAACAGGTTGAACAATGAGTCAGGAAACAGGCGGGACAAGAGTCGGTGCGCATTAAGCCAGCAGAGTGGAGAAGCCAAGGCCCGCAGCCCTGTAGAACCCCGGGCACAATGAATAGTGACACGCACAATTAAATGCCTAATGCCCAGGAGAAAGCCGCGTGGGAGGGAAGAGAGCAAAGGGAGAAAACTCAAGCACAATTAGACGGCAACCCCTCTGACTTCCCAGGAGGCGTGTGATGGAGAAGGCCCAGGCACTCACCAGGTGCTTTCAGGGGCCGAAGCACCTTGCTCCAAAAGTTGCCTGAGGAGGATCACCATGAGTCCCAGGCCAGCCTGGGCTGCAGAGTGAGACTGTCTCAGAGCAAAACAAGAAAGTTGCCCGAGTTTCTTTAAGATAAACAGAGACCCAGGCTCCTGCTGGGCGTCATGGCTCACAGCTATCCACGGCATCTATTTCTATCATCAGATAAATGCCCGATGTGCCCTTAGTGGTCTCACGCTGTGACTTTGGACTGGCTGGTGTGTGCACCAGAGGTACGCCACATGTGGCTGCACAGATATTCAGTTCTCTGCTTCTGTTGTCCCGGGGAGTGGACAGTGTCCAGGCATCCTCTCCTGCTTGGTAACAGGAGGCTTCATAGTTCCCTCTCCTCCCACACAACTTGGCAACAGAGGCCAGGAAGAGCACCTGCAGTTGCTTGGAGTCCTGGTGCCAGCCGCGGCTATACCTTGGGACCATCTGGGGAGCCTACCCATCCTGGCCAGTGTCTCCTAAAACAGTGTCCTCCACTTCCTTCTTTGTTTCTTCCTTTTCCTCCTCTCTCCTCCATTCCCCTATTCTTCTCTCCTCCCCTTCCTCTCCTGCACCTTCTCTTTCTCCTCTTACCCCTGACCCCCATGAGTCTTCTTTCATAGACCAGGCTGGCTTTGAACTCTTGATCCTTCTGCCTCCATTTCCTGAGTACAGCAATTACAGGTGTGCACCACCAAACTCGCCTTCCAAGGTTAGGGTGGGTGCTTCTGGTTTGTTTGCTACTTCACCCCCAGGGTCATTAGCCTGATACCCCGTGGATGAGGCATCACCTACCCTGGGCCAGACCTTCCTTTCAGATGCCGGCTGCTGTCCCAGCTAAGTGATCTCTCAGTTACCTCATTGTTCTTGCGGAAGACGGCTGGGACTCAGAGCTGACGAGTTTTCAGACAGTCACGTGAATCGGTTCCAAGAAAGTTCACACCTGAGCCCTGGTTTCTGGTTCCTGTGCTTCTGCTCTTAGGAGGGTGAGGAATAAGAACATGGCTTCTGCTTCATGGGTAAAGCAGACATTTTAGTTAACTAAGGATGAAGAAAAGCAAGATTCTTCATGATTTGTTATTTTGGAAAACAGAATTTCTGGACTTGTTCTTAGGCCAGGAAACTTATAGATTGCTGAAAGATGTCCTGGGGAGTTGGGGGGACACCTGAACAACCAAAAAAAAAATGAAAGTCTATAACTAAGTGTGTGCACTTGAGGGCTACATCTTTTGACACCACGTCTTGGGAGAATACCGTCTGCACATTACGTAACAAAGACTGAGAGCACCCCTGCATTGAAGAACTGTGTAGTACAGAATTAGCCAAGCCTCTGTGTCTTCAGAGCCTCTCCTTCCACCCCATAGAGAACCTATTAATAGATCATAAGACGCTGGTGCGCTACTTACAGTTCTGCGATTTGGAGACAGCCTGGCATGTACTATCATAGAGTAAAAATAGAAAGCTCAATGGAATGCAAACACACTCATGTTCGCACACAGATGCTCTCCTGACAAATCTGACCTTGATTGATAGGGTTGGAATCCATTCAACGTTTCAAAACAGGGCTGAGAAAAATCCTTAAAGATGGAACTAATACAGAACTTTCACTGAAGACGTGAAGAACGTAGAGAATCTTAACTAACTTCAAGTCAAGCAATATGAAGTCCATTTCACAAACACAACCACAAACCATCAATGATGTTCTCAGCACACATATGTGGCAGGCTCTGCCAAGCACTGCAGACCCAGGTCCCAGTGAGCTAAGCTTGGTGCTGGTGGCCCCAAGGTTGGTTGGTAGCGTTGTGTCTTTTCTTAGATGCTATGTAACTGCCCAGGGAATGAAGAAAACAGGTACTCTCCTGCCTCTGTTCTTATGCACTTCATATTCCTGTTCTATCTTTGGCTGTCTCCAAGTTCATTAAGCACCTGCTTTGTTCCAGGTGCTGTAGACACAGTAGTAAATGGTGCAAGAAAAAAAAATCCCTTCCCTGGAAGCTCTGTCCTGGTGAAATTTGTGTTCTGGTGACTTAACTTTATCCTTTCCTGAACTCACACCTGGCAGACCCTCCAAAAGAAAAGCAGGGGGAGGGGAAAGGGCCCCTTCTTGTTCCAGGTCTTAGCCATCACTGGCTTGGCCAGACATTTCCTTATAAAGCCTCTTGTCATGTCTCAGGCCCCCTTGACCCAGATTCATCACTTGCCCTCTGTTTCCTAGACTTTTAGGCGCCATTCTATCCCCCACGTGTGAATGATTCATTCACCCAATCAGTCCTGATACCTGCTTGGTGTTGTCCCAGAACTGTGTCCTTGACACAAGGACGAGTGACGAGTAGGAGCCAGTTTTGGTTCTCAAGGTGCAGAGTGGATTGAAGGCAGGTTATAGACGAGTGAGGGGCTGAGCTTGGTGAGGGAGGCCAATGTAGAGCAAGCAGAGGCAGGTTCCCAGGAGGAGCTCTCACCTGTCTTAGGCGAGATGTGGAAGTCTTAGGGGATGTGGAAAGACAAGTGGGTGGATGAACTGGGAAAGACCTCAGAAGTGGAAAGAGAGAATCTGGGGGTGACAGGAAGGGAGGAGGGTGAGATCACAGCTCCCGACTCCTTCCAGACTAATGGGTGCTGGCTGTTACCTCCTGCCCAGCACTGAGTTCCACCTGAGGCAGGGGACTAGAGCAGAGCAGATTCCCCCAGCTCAACACAAAGAATAAGCAAGCAGCAAGGGACAGACCCAGGGCTTGTGACGAGTGTTCTGTAGCACAGGGACACAATTTAGGGGAAGAACACAGTAGATGGTGGGGTTTTAGATAGGAGTCTGTGATGACTCTTCTCAAGTCTTCCCTGGGTCTGAGACCTGCAGGCAGGCAGGCAGGGGTAACAGCAAGTGCCAGGATGTTGGTGGCACCCAGGGAGCCAGTTAGTTCAGAAATCATAGAAGGAACTTGTTTCAAGTGTTAAGGGCGATGGGGGAATGAGTGTTCAGGGCAGAAATGGGGTGGTGAGGATGAATAGTCAGGGCAGCAATAGGGGGAGATGAGTGGCCAGGGCAGCAATGGGGGGGATCAGTGGCCAGGGCAGCAATGGGGGGGATCAGTGGCCAGGGCAGCAATGGGGGATCAGTGGCCAGGGCAGCAGTTTTAGACACTTTGGCTCTCTCCAGGGATGGTGTGTGTTTGGATTCTTCCAGGGCGTGAAGAAGATGGAGCATGCCTGAAAGGACTGGCCATCTTTGTATTTTGAGGAGATGTTGATAATCATGATGAATGTGAGAGACAACGGGAAGACATTGTTTTCTGTGATATCAGTAAAGCAGTTTTTAAAAAGCCTTCATGAGTTGGAGATCTGTATCAGGCTCTTTAGAGATGAAGTACATAGGATTTTTAAAAATTAGTCCAGAAAACTAAGTGAGGGGAGAGAGAAAACAAGATTGTCAGAATGATCATTACTGGCTGGGGATGTAGCTTGGTGGGGAGAGTGTTTGCCTAGCATGCATGAGGTCCCGGGTTCCATCCCTGGCACTGGGTGTGGGAGAACAGGCCTGTAATCCCAACAGTCTGGAGGTGGAGGCGGGAGGATCAAAAGTTCACAATCACCTCTGCTTCATAGGGAGTTCAAAGCTAGCCTAGGTTACATGAGACAGTGTCTCAAAAGAAGGAAAAGGGTGATTATTGAAGCTAGATAAGGGTCCACATGGGTCATACAACTTCTGTTTGCGTATTTGAAATTCTTCATAATAAAAGTGTTTCAGACTTTGTGAAAAAATAATAAGCACTAAGTAGATAGGGGGTTGTCAGTGTCCACAGTTGCTACTTGTTGGGCACGTGCTACAACACAGCTATGGAGTCCATGACCTTCTTTACATTAGCTCGGCCGCCCCACACTCTTAAAACCACACACCCTTCTCCACAAAGACAACTGAAAAGCACGCGCTACATTGGTTACTTACACATTGTCAAATGCCACTTGTCCTGGACCTCGTAAGACACACACATGCACAGTCTATGAAGTTCTAAAAGGGTGAAATTAAGTTGGAATCCATAATATTTAATGCCCTGCTAATTGTGGCAGACTTGTACTATCATTAGTGGCTATCTCCAGGCATGCTGCACTCAGAGAAAAATGTGTCATTAAGGATAGTGGGTGTGAATCTCTATTTTAAACTCTCAGCATAATTTTCCTGGGTGGGCGGTGAACACTGTTCTGTCAGCTCGATGCCATCCTTTCTTGGACTGTGAAGAACTTGAAAGAAGAGGAAGACAGACGAGTGCTACAGTTTCTGTATCTACTTGTTTGAATGGCAGATTCTGTCTGTCTGTCTCTCTCTTTCTCTCTGTGTGTATGTATAACATGCGCACATATGTATGCCACGGTATGCATGTAAAGGCCAGAAGACATCTCTGAGCACTGGATTCAGGCAGGTCTCTCTGGTCATTGCTGCTGTGCTACATGCTCCCAGTTAGCTGGCCCTCCACCGTCCAGGAGACTCTAAGATCTCTGCCTCCTGCCTCAGGGTAGGATGGCCGGGATGATGGGCACCTGCTTTTACATTCAGCTTTCACGTGGATCTGGTGAATCTGCGCTCAGGATCATCAGGCTGGGACAACGGGTGCTGCCCACCACTGCACCACCTCTCAGGTCCTGCATTGTTAATTCAAATCAGGAATGTTTTTAAGTCACAAAACTGTGTGTTGCAATCCCTGAATTCATTTAGTGGGCACACAAAACTGCCACACCAGACAGTCTACACTGAAGAATGGAGAAGAAGGACCAAACAGGGCAAATATGCGTTAAGTGTTTATGCATACATTTATATACCAAACAAATTTAACTTCCTCAGGCTTGTGTGGTACATTAAATAATCAGCAATAGACATTTGGATGCTCTTTTCTGGAACCCCAGAGGTATCCTCTCAAGCCCATCATTGGAGGATGTCTCTGCTTTGAAGCCTGTGATGATTAATTTTGATCACCAGCTTGATTGGATTAAGAAACACCTAGGGCACTGGTGAGACATGGTTAAGGATGAATCTGCCTTGTGAGGACCATTCCGGAGGGGTTAACAGAGGAGGGAAGACTGGCCCTGGATAGAGATGGTCATGGGGGCTATCCTTAATGATACACCCACTATCCTTAATGACAAAACAGTTAAGCCTAGTGTTTGCACCCTTCTGCTTCTACTGAGATGCGAACCAGCAGCCCCCAACACCATGCTTTCCCCACCACAATGGACTGTGTCCTCTGAACCTTGAGCCAAATAAACAGTCTCTCCATGAGTTTCAACCTGTTGGGAATTGGGTCACAGCCAGGAGAAAAGTAACTAATATACAGTCCTTTGTATTTGTTGTTGAGTCCTTAAACAGTGCTCTTCCTTGGTTTGTTGATAAGGCACAGTTTGTTCGAGGGACATTGCTGCCATTAGGTAGAATGGAGCTCAAACTCAGGAATGCCAAACAGAACTCCTCCCTCCTGAATTACATAGTGCTAGTTGACACCTTTGGCATTGGCTGTGAACTGAGCAGGGAAGGGACCATTGATCCCTTTGTTACAGAGGGCAGAGAGTGAGAAGCCAAAAATTATTTCTTATACTCAGGCTAGACAGCCAGGTTGTGGCTGACTTTAGGATCTCTGTGAGTGAATCTCAGCTCATCCCAGTGCATCATGGGTAAGTGGTTCCCTCCCAAAGTCTGGGTCTTCATATTCTTACCATAGGGCCAATAGGAACACCCATCTCATAGTATTTAATCTATATCAGAAAGTGGATTGGAACATGAACATTAATTTTAACTTTTATTGTTTTGTGTAGAGGAGATGATGGTGTAGAAGAGGTCTGCATGCCCAAGCCTCAGGGATATTCTGTGGCCTCAATACACATAAGTCATTCAGTGATGGATAAATGAACCAGTCACTCCAGTGACTCATTGCATCCTCACACATTCTATGTTTGGTCGCACCTTTCACCCATGGCAAAGCTGCCCCAGATCCCCATGTTCCCATGGGCAGAGTGATCAGTCCCTTACCTCATTTGAATCTTGTCCAACTCTATCTGCAGAGGCTGCAGCCCTGTGGTCCTCCTGTCAACAACAATAAAAATTGGGCTCATCCATTCTAACTATCCAGTCAAGAAGCCCAGAGAGAAAAAGGCCAGCATGGACAGAGCTTCCAAATGTATGAGACAGGGACACAAATAATAGCTTGCATTCTGAGGGTAGAGGCAGGCCTGGAACTTCTGCGATGGTTGTCCAACTCACAACATATTTTAATGCCATATGTATGCTCGGCGGCTGGCTGAACAGCTCTCTCTAGACACCAGAACACTGCTATTTAAAAATAAGAAAGAAAGAAATTGTTCTAGGATCCAAGCAAGCTGCAAATTTAAAAAGGAGAAAACATTTCAGGTGTTGTTTGTCACAGAGGCTTAGGGAAACAGCCCTGCCCAAAGTAGACCGCCCCCTAGGATGCCCTGATTTGCCAGCCATTTATGATACGTCCTGGCCTGAGTCAAATGTTCCCACCTCTTATCTCACTGGAAGCTCATAATGGCCTTCCTGCCAAAATGGAGCAGAGTATAACCCAAATTGCCATAATTGGAAGAGAATTTGTTTTGAAAATGAGTTAAAAAGGACCAAAAGGTGCAAAGAAGCCCCAAGATGAGCAGCAAGGAGTCACACAGATCCCTTTCCTCGGTGGACAATAGTGTGCGGAGGTGTAGAGAGGGGCCCAGGAGAAAGAGATGCAGGCAAGAACTTAACTGGTCTCCTCCTCTTGCCAAAGCAACTGAGGCTCAAACAAATTAACCGTCTTCCCCAAACACGCACAGATTGCGAAGTTTGCAAACCTGGGTCTGTTTGATCTCAACACCAGAACTTAAAAAAAAAAATCACACACTGTGTTCCTCATCACAGATTGGAAGTATCTCAGAGGAGAAAGACGAAGGCTTGGAAAAGACTCTCCTGGGAATTCTCAGCAAGCTGCCCTGCTTGGGGAGGTTTGACACTGGGAACTGGGGATGCACCAGGGCCCTGTGTTACATACTTCTCAGACAAAGGGACCTTCAGACACTTGAGGACTTCGAGGTTGGTACAAGCGTTCGTTCAAAACCACAGCTGCCCAGTGGGAGGGAGCCCTAAGGATGGAGCTTAGGAACATCACACCTCTACCTATGACTTTAGGATTCTGATATCCCATGGCTCCCTGGGAGCACATCACCTCATACTTTTCATTGTACCATCGGTCATTCATGAGCGAGCAGTCCAGTAGTGTTAAGTATATGTCAAGAAATGGAAGCTGTGGACAGGCCCATCAATAGATGAGTGGATAAATAAAGTGGAATATACGAATAATGGCCCTAAAAAAGGAACAAGATTGAACCATGCTGTAGCATAAATAAACCTCAAAGGGGTTATGCCAAGTCAAATTAGTCAGTCATGAAAGGACAAATATAAGACCCAGGCTGTATCAGCTGGTAAGACTGGCTCTCCTCACAGCCTGCCATAGGCCTTCCTAGAGAGAGTTTCTGTTGGTTTGAGACTTCTAGATACCTGCCTTGGTCATCTCCTTACCCTCCCACTCCATCTCCCCTTCTCTTGGGAAAACAGCCCATCTTTTTCTTTGTTTGCTCCAACTGCTTTCTGAGCAGATAACTCCTAGCTTCTCGCTCCCTCCTCTCAGCTGACCTTCAAATGCTTCCTCCTTGATGGAATTCTTTTAAGGCAAGGCTGTGCTCAGAACTAAGCCACATGTAGTAGGTGGTTGGACAAGGCCTTCCTCTGTTCCTGTTTGTTGTCTTTTCAGGAGAGGCATTGAGCTGTGTTTGTCTCAGCCAGAGCAGTGTTACACGTTCATGACATCTCCCTGGGCCTCTGTGAGGAAAGCCATGTTCAACCTCAGGAGACTGAAGACATCCAGCAGCCTGGCCTCAGTTACCTTGTTTCTCAGTCTTGTTTCATTTGCTACTTGTTCAGTTAACAAATGTCTGTCAAGGGCCTGAGCCTTTGGTTGTAGAACTGAGATGGCTCTCAGGATGTTACAAAGACCAGAACCAGGCTCAGCTCTGCAGGCATCCTTCACACTCTCCTTCCTGGGTACCCACCTAGATTACATCTCCCAGCTTCCTTTACATTGAGGTGGCGTCCTGTTCAGGCTACTGTCGTAGGCTAGTGACATGATGGGCATAGCGAGTGCTCGCCTGTTTGTCTTCCATATGCACTCCTTCATCTGCCCTCTTTCCTCAGCTGAAGATCAAGTTCAGATCAATAACCCCTAGGCCCTCCCAGATGGTGGAGTCATTAAATGGAGCCCTGGGTCCCCAAGTCACTGCAGGGAACGCTGCTGTCACATATCCAATGGCATTTATACTGTGTAACAAGAAAAAAAAAAAAAACATGCTTCTGGTGTTAAACTTCTTTGGTAAAAAATGAAATGAATCTTAAAAAAAAAAAAAAAGCACGTGACTGGAGAGATAGTTCAGTGCTTAATGTTCTTGTAGAGGTCCTGCATTGGAGTCCCGGAACCCATGGTAGGCAACTTACAAACAGCTCTGGGGTGTCTGACACTCTCCTATGGCCTCCAAAGGCAGTGTGCGTGCGTGCGTGCGTGCGTGCGTGCGTGCGTGCGTGCGTGCGTGCGTGCGTGCGTGTGTGTGTGTGTGTGTGTGTGTGTGTGTGTATGCACATGCACACATATACACATAAACAAAATAAAATAAATCTTAAACCACCTTGGTTTTGTACTTTATTAGCTCCACCCCAACTAAGAAATCTGTGCCCTTTGGAGTGTGTAGTTCACCAGAGGTCCCAGATATCAATTGGGCAGCCCCCAGATCACACTGAAACATATTCCAGGGAGACTAGGCTGGTGTCATGAGAGGGTAGTGAGGCAAGAGTGCCTTGGGCAGGGAGGTCAGCGGGTCTGGAATCTGAAGCTCAGGCAGTCATTGGATCCCCACAGTGTCCCCATCCTCCTCCTATCAAGCAAGTGCTCCTGGCTGCCCTCTGTGCTCTCCTGTGTTCTCTGCTCTCCTGAACATCCGTATTTTCCTATCTCCATCCTTTTTGCTATCAAGGTAAGACAAAAAAAAAAAAAAAATAGCAACAACAACAACAAAAAAAACATGCCATCGAGGAACTCCCACACTAGCTGGCAAATGAACTATCATAAACAAACTTGTCAGGTTGAGAAAGATAAGCATGAATTTATGATTTCAAAATAAGTCATCTCTATCATCGCTGGCCAATGGCTCATTAGCAGTAGTGATGGACACATTGCTCAGCACCAGCTCAGAGCCTAGATTTCAGTTGCTAACCCCACACTCCTGAAACCTGGGATGCCATCTCATGCATTTGGGGATGGGAGAAGACAACATAGGTTCATAATCTTCCCTTTATACCCGGGGATTAAACTCGGACTCTGGCACATGCTAGCCATGTGTGCTATTAGAGCTGTATCCCAGCCCCACAATACCCTTGTGTCTCCAGAAAGCAAGACTGCTTCAGGAATTCACTGCACGGACACAGAAAATCAGCTTAAAGAACTCCTACTGGCTAAGTGGCAACAATTTGAGCATCAGTAATTGGGAAAGAGTAGCAATAATTGCATTTAATTGGGACAAGTGATGTCTGTGAAAAGCTATGAGTTAACAGTGAAAGTGGCCATAGAGTACGCAGTTTTTATACTGAAAAGTTAAGAATGATAGGGCACGCTCAGGGATCCCAGGGATATTAACAAACAGAGGGAGCTGGGGCCCCATGATCTTCACAGAAAATAGTAAATGCCCACCTATGGTACAGGCACCATACCGAAAACCCCTGGCCTAATAATCCAGCAACATGCACCAAGCCCAGCAGTGTTCTGTTAATCCCGTTTTGCAAATTGTCAGAGAGATTAAGTGACCTTCTCAAGGCCACACAGCTTCTGAGTGGGGGAGCCCTAAATCTGAATTCAGGCCATCTAGCTCCAGGATCTCCTCATATGAGATTGTACTACATCTCCATATAAGTAGGTGTGTGTGTGTGTGTGTGTGTGTGTGTGTGTGTGTGTGTGTGTGTGTCTTTGCCACAGTGGAGGCCAGATCAGTTCTCTCCTAACATGTGGCTCCCAGGGATGGAAGAAAGTTATCAGGCTTGACTGCAAGCGCCTTTACCCACTGAGTCATCTTACTAGCCCAGATAATAATATTATTATTATTATTATTATTATTATTATTTTGTATAAAATAAAAACCTATACTTGCTTGAATATGGATAATTAAGAAATAATAAACTAGCCACATATACATAAGTGAATTAATTCTAAAAATATCAGATCAGATAATGTTCAAAGGTCAAGCCAGATTGGTCAGTGCTGATGGTCACATGCAGGCAGCCGAGTGGAAGGAGGACACAGCTCAATGTTGCAAAACCACTAATTAGCCAAGAATCCCAGAGAGATAACAGGGAGTACATGGATCCAACTGCTCATCTCCTAGGAGATAGAGCCTCCAGAAAGCTGCACGGATTATAATAAAATATGAGGAGAAATGTGTGAGCTTTTAATAATGTTAACAGGCAAGATCAATAACATAAAACGACATCATGAGAGGCACAGTGGTAGAATGCCAGCCCAACAAGATGTTCATGCACACAGCTTGCAGGGACGTTCCCAGGAGCCACTCAGGCAAACCCATGTGGAGGGTGGATTGGTAACTCTTATCAGGAGGCTATGTTGAATGGGCACTTACTCAGACTGATGAACTGGCCTGCAGTCCTGTAGGGACTCTTCAGACTCAGTGGGTCAGAGACGTTATTCTTTGATTGGGTATGGCATGTAATATCCCCAAGCAGAGGGCTGGAGAGAAGGTTCAGTGGTTAAAATGCTTGCTTCCCAAGCATGAGGGTCCTTGGCACCCATGTAGAAATCTGGACACACACACATGCAATAACCCCAAGCAGGAAAACTATCAAATGGCCACAATGACAACTTTGCAAGAAATAAAAATGATAACCGTAGAAAACATTCAAGGTGCCCGGCAAAGCACTGGGTGTAGTATGGCTCAAACAAGTTTTTGTGGGGCAGAAGCACAGCTCTAAGTCTTACTTTTTTGAATGTTTCCTCTGCTCTTGAAGGTGTCTGAAATTTTCTAAAAGCTCATACATCATGTACCTAGCAACTGCTGCTGCTGCTCTACCTAAGTGTCCATGGGGCTCATTTCTATGTCTCCAACTGACTTTCAACGACCTTAACTGCATCTCTGTCGCAGGGCGTCACCCACGGGTCTCCAGAACCCATCTGCTATGTGCACAAAAAGAATCTTGGAATTAGCCCCCTTGTCTCCACCCTGGCACAGTCCTACCTAATGACTAACAGGTGTGGAGGATGCAGACACTCTTTCCCCTCCATCTTCATAATTTGGAGGGGAGCATGGCTTCCCCTGCTCTCCTAGACTCGTCCCCAGTGTCAGCACCTGCTGAGAGCTGTCTAGACAACCTTCTCACCGCAAGCTAATTCACCCAACCCAGAGTGGTTTTCCATTTCCCCAAAGAAGTCCCACCAAGCCCTCTTGTCATTTTGTTGTTGTTATTGAGACAGGGTCTCACTGTGTAGCACTGGCTGACCTGGAACTCACTCTGTAGACCAAGCTGGCCATGAACTCATAGAGATCTGCCTGCCTCTGCCTCTAGAGTGCTAAGATTAAACTGTGTGCCTCCCCAGCCAGCTAACCAATTTCTAAATATACTGCACACCCTTAACCTTTATCAGAGACATTTCTAGAGCAAATCCAGCAGGGACTGCATTCATAATTGCAGTTTAACTTAATTAAGGGTAATTAGTTAAATCTGTAAGCACTACTTATATTAGCAAAAGAAGATAGTTTGAAGAATTTGCCAATAATGGAGTAGATGACTTTATCAAACGGGATGAAAGTCGAAGCATGTGTATTCCTAGTTGTTTGTAAGCAGACTCAAATTCCTTCAGCAAAGTTAAAGAACAAATCAACACTGGGTAGGAAACCTTGTCTGGAGACAGCCTGAACATTAGTTCATGAACTCCCCGGGGAGAGCGGGAGTTCTTTCCAGCTTCACAGCATTTGGTGTATATTTCTGCAACAGTGCATACTGTGCTATGCCATAATTTATTGTTTCCATGTGTGTCTCCAAGATTACAGACTGAGGTCCTGGAAGTCTGAGACCAGGGTTCCTTTGCCCCTGTCAGTTCCATGTCACATTTATTCTAATCTTGGCATGTCAGTGGCTGTCATACCTAGTTATTGACAAAACAAATAAATGAATGACTGAATAAAGAAACATCTGTCCTGTCTGATAGACTGTGTGTCCTGTTGGCAGAAATTACTTCATTAGCTGTCAGAATTGCTCCTGTGATATGTAGAGACTCTAGTAAACATCTGGGGGTTAGTGTTGAACACTAAATGTGTAAACAAGGGAAGGAATGAATGAGTGAATAAATGAGAGATAGGCATGTGACAGCCCCAGACTGTTGAGCAATGACTGTCAAAGGTGCCTTGCCCTCTGCTTTCTGGTGGGATGTAGCTGAGCTTCTTGTCAGTTTTGTAAATATAAAAATGTCATTAACTTGCATGATACTAATTCTAGTTAATCTAATTAAGGAGCCCAGCTCCTTAGCACAATTTCCAGTCTTGCCTTTCCCTCCACATTTTGAATATTTTTCCTTGCTTTGGTTTCACTTATAGACATGGTCAACCTATCCTATCACTGCAAAAGGGGTGCTTGCCCATTCAGTCCAGGGCACACCTAGGGGTGTAGTTATTCAGCCATGTTAACCAGGGGAGTGACATTCCTTAGCCTGTTGTCCCATGGGGCCTGCAGTTTGTTTTTGTAAATAAAGTTTTATTGAAACACAGCCATGCCTCCTGTGTGTGTGTGTGTGTGTGTGTTATCTGCTGTTACATTCACACTAAATACCTGTAATGGCAGGATAGAGGGGCAGAGACCCTCTTGCCTGTAAAGTTACAAGTATTAATTATCTGGTCCTTTACAGCAAAGAAAGTTGCTGATCCTTCTTTCAGAGGAAGCTCGACAGTAAGGAAATCCACATCACACCACCATGCATTCAAGGTGTGCAAAGAGCCTATTATGTGCCCCTTTAAAATGAATACAACATGTGTTCTTCTTCCAAGTACCCCATGTAGACACCCTCATACTAACAAGATATCAGCATTATGCAGTGTAATGGATGCTAGCGAATCTAACACAATTTTTAGTGATTGTGTATTTTATTCCTAATAAGAAATATTCATAGAACATAGATTTGATCATCCTCTTTATTTTTCGTTCAATCTCTGTGGTAATTCTTCTATAGCTAACTCTCCTTAGCTGCAAAACACTGGAACAGTGTGATACCTGAACCCCACATGCTACTCCTGTGGCATGCAGACTCAGTGGTACTATATCATACTATCAATTAGCTCTCTCTCTAAGGGTCACATGCTTCTCAACTGTAAAACAGTACTTCTTTTCAACTAATATAGGGATTAAATGAGATAATTAGAAGCTGGAAAAGGGACTCTACTTAATGTAATTAGGGCTTTCGAGGTATTGTGCTAAGTGATTTTTAGCATGCATTATCTCATTTGATTCTCCCAAGCACAGCAAAATGTTGCCCCTACTTGAGGGCTGAGGCAGAGATACACAGGGACTTCATTTATTCCCTCCACAAGCATTTGAGTTATCTATTTTTTTTTTTTTTTTTTTGGTTTTTCGAGACAGGGTTTCTCTGTGTAGTTTTGCGCCTTTCCTGGAGCTCACTTGGTAGCCCAGGCTGGCCTCGAACTCACAGTGATCCGCCTGGCTCTGCCTCCCGAGTGCTGGGATTAAAGGCGTGCGCCACCACCGCCCGGCTTCGCCACCACCGCCCGGCTCTATTTTTTAAATTGGCAAATAAAAGAGTTGTGCATGGTAGTCTTGCACACAATCCTAGCACCTGGGAGGCTAAGAAGGAGGACTGTGATTTCTGGGCTATCCTGAGCTATACTCCTTTTCCAAATAAAAAAATAAATTTGATGACTACACAATGTTTTGAAACATATAGACATTGCGCAATGGCTAAACCAAGCTATTTAACATAGGGATTAACTTCATTTATCAATTATTTGTGACAAGAACACTAGAAATACTATTCTCATAGCGATTTTCAAGTATACAGTACATTTTGAACAGATCTTTTCTAGGACTCGGCTTGCCTTCTGGAGATTTTGTATCACTTACTCAGCATCTCCTGCCCATGCTCTCACCCACTGTCCTAACCACTCCTAGCCTATATCACATAGTAACTATCACTGGACTCTCTTCCTCTGTTGAGATTGGTTTTGAGATTCCTCGTGTAGATGGAACCAGGTGGCATTTTCCCATTTCTGCTTGGTTATTCCACTTAATACAGTACCCTCCAGGTTTAGGCAGGGTGATAGCACCCCTTTCATATCTTCAAGATCCGAGGACCACTCCATGAAGTGCACATCTTGTTTTAGCATCCTGACTTAATTTACTTTGGATATGTAAGTCACTTGTAGTAACCGGATCATTTGGGGGATCTGATTTTAGGGTGGGTTTTTGTTTTGTTTTGTTTTGTTTTGTTTGTTTTTGTTTTTAGGAAACCTCATACTGTGTCCTCTAAAAGCTACACTAACTTACATCCCCACCAGTGTGTAAAGGTTTCATTTTTTCTTACACCAACGTTTGTTACTTATTTTAATTTGCATGTATGAAAATATGCCATGAAGCCAGAAGATGGCATCATAGCATCTGGAGAGAGAGTTCCAGGGGGCTGTGAGCTGCCCAGCACAGGTGTTGGGATCTAGCAGGCTGGTTGCTGACAGCTCCTTTAAGAGACAGCCTCCTGACTCAGCATTAGCAGCAAAAACCATGCAGCTCTTCTAAGAGCCCTGCTGTCAAACACTTAAATGGGGTTTATGTTGGCACACTACTTGATGGCAGCAAGGATCCAAAAACCCCCCAGATTTTTGGCCATAAATGTGGCTCCTGCAGGTACCTCCACTATGAAGCTGGGCTCTCAGGGAACCCAGGAATGGGGCGGAGCCAGCTGCCACAGCCGCTGCTTTGGTCCCAGCCATGCCATTTAGCAGCTTAAAGACTCTTGTGGTCAGAAAAAGATAGAGATATGCAGTAAAGACAAATTCAGATGAAGAAACCTCTAAACAGCTGACAGTGTGTTTAAAACTGTACAAAGGCTTAGGAGAGAGAAGAGAAAGCATCTATACAATGCTAGATTTAAAACATAGTTTTAAAATAATAAAGTTCTTAAAAAGGGAGTAAAGTCATAAAAAAAAAGCCGTGTAGAGATGGAAAATACACAGAGAGTTGGATTATTGTGTTGTCTTTGAATTTGTTGGCTGCTGAAGAAGAAGCAATGGCTGCTAAGAGATGCTGCATTAAAGCTGTTAGATTAAGCCAACCTATACATTTTAAAAATATCTTGACTTCAAACATTTAAGTTAAAATGTATATTGCTGTGGAGGAGAGGTTATACTTTTATATCCACAGGAATTGAGAAGCTGTGGATTCACTGTAGGTTAAAGAAAATCAGGTTTGATCAAGGAAGATCCCCTGAAAATCCTGAATACAAACATAAAGAAATAAGCCTAAAAGAACTACAAGACACATGATGTACATTTTACCTACTCAAGCACATAACAAAAATCATCTTTGACTGACTCATATACAATGCACAGTCTATACTTGTATTAATGCAGATGTGTATGTTACCTTTAAAAGTTTATGTATTTTCAGACCAAAGGGACCACACACCAATGAAAATGGACGGTTCAGGTAATCCAACATCCAACACAGCTTCAAGGCTGCTGGCTGAGATGTTCCAGCCCCACAGACTACTCCAGCCAAGACTTAACCATTGTCTTAAATTTTCTCAGGATCTAAAGATTACCAGCACCCCCAATCAACAGAAAGTAATCTAGAGAACTATGCCCACATTTCCAAAAAAATGGGTTATGGGTCTTTATTATCATTAAAGGGAGGTTGCTTACAAATTGTTATCCATCATAGTCAGGATTTAAAAGGCTAAGCAAAGGAGTCAAATTCAAAGATCTCTTTCTGAAGGAAAAAAGGTGGATAAGACTTAGAAGTGATAGGATAAAAGGATAGATTATTAAATTTACTTTTAAACCAAAAAAGCAACTACTAGTCTTAAATATTTTACATTGCTATGGATTTTTGTATATTGATACAAATTTAAAGTTAATTTTGTTATACTGTATGTATGTTTCTATTCTTGTTTGGGGTATTATGCTTATGCAACTCATTAAAAATGTAATATATAATTAAAAATACAGATTAATAGTCATCTATAATTGTCAAACTTACAGTCAAGTTAGATATGTTTTCAAGGTCATAAACAGATATATTTAGATAGGTGGTCTTCAAACACTTTAAAAACCTACAGAATGTGGTATTTAATATGTTTAATAACCTAAGGCTTTTCATGACAGTGAGACATGTCTACTCCAGTAGCACCAATCTACTTCAGAGAAGATGATGGGCATCAAAGAAATTCCATATGGAGTTTGTTTTCTTTATGGCAAAAACTAGCCTTGTAGGCAAAGAAACTCCCTTGCCTCAATTGCTGACAGCTACTGTCCAAACTGGACCAGCAGGATGAAAAAAAAAAAAAAGCAACTACCAAACTTTGCTAAAACAAGGTAGGACAGTTCCTCAAAATTCCCTGCTTCTCAAAAAAGTCTGTCAGATATTCTAGGCCTGTATGCCAGGGATGGATGCCCCAACGTTACAGAGGAACTTTGGGTGACTGTCCAGGCAGCCTGATGTCCCTGTCATTAGGTAACATTTATAATTTATATTAAGTCTCTGAGTCAGTTACTTGGGAAGTGGCTACCAGTTATTTGGGAGCAGGCTGTCGGGGCAGGGAAACTCCACCTACGGTATTGCTTTTATTACATGTTTAAGTATGTTCCTTTTGTATCCCTGATCTCTGAAAGAATTTTATATGAAGGGGTGTTGGATTTTGTCAAAGGCTTTTTCAGCATCTAATGAGATGATCATGTTTTTTTTTTTTCTTTCAGTTTGTTTATATGGTAGATTATGTTGACAGATTTTTGTGTGTTGAACCATCCCTATATCTCTGGGATAAAGCCTTAACTGCTGAGCATCTCTCCAGCTGACAAGTGTGAACTCAAGCTGATTTTAATCTTCACTTCCTGGATAATTAATGATATTGAACACACACACATAACATATATAAGTGCATGTATATATATTGTATATTGAACACATATATAATACATATTGAACACATGCTATTTTTGTATTTGTGTGTCTCCTATAAAGAGGTGTCCATTTGCCTAGTGTTAGAAGTTTTAGCCACAGCAGTTAGGCAAGAAGAAACATGTAAATCATGTAAATCAGAACATGTAAATCAGAACAGAGGATACCTGGCTCTCATTCTGTAGATGGAGGACCCTATACATGCAGAAAACCCTATATACCAATGCAAACCTTCAAGATGGTGGTTCCTGAGCAGGGAAGCCCTCAGCAACACTCTCAGTCCAGGATCTCTCCTTTTTAGAAGCTGGAGCCTTCAGTGGGTGGGGTCCTGCCCTCAGAACTCCTTTTCTGTCCTTCGTGGTAGAGCTTGGCATTTCTCTTAAATGGCACAAATCTCTTTGACGGTGACTGCTGGCTTGATCCCACCTGTCTGTAATATCAAACTCACTCTCACTCTTTACAAAGCCAAACAAAATGCAGTTTCCAGATCCTTCAGCTCCATTTATTTCCTTTCACTGTAGCTTGGATGAGAGCAGTAACCATGCCACGGCATGAATGCTCTTCTAGCTGGAGGCCTTTCCCCGGCAAGCCGTCCCATTACTCCTGAATTCAGTCTCACTCAAATTCTCAGGACACGGACAGAAAGCAGCCAGAGTAGAATATCAGATGGACAGCCATTAGCCCAGTTCCTGATAGAGCCCTTGTTCACCTCTGAAACCTCATGAGCTGAGTCTCCACCGTCCATGTTTCTCTGGACAAACCTGAGGTTTGTTTCTTTAAAAAAAATTCTAGATCCTGTCAGGTTGACAACTGCTCTTAACCATCACCATGAGCCAATGGTTACTGAGGACTCCTCTACATGCTTCCTGCTACTCTAATATTTGAGGTTCATCATGGACAAAACTAGCAAATGTTCCTAGTGTTCATAGGTGGTTGGGTCAGATGATAAATAAGACATGCAATATGAAAACACATTGTGTCCATTAGAAGACAATACTGTGGGGAGAATAAAACGGAAAGGGTGATTGGAATGGCTGGAGTTGGAGTGATGGAGAAGAGGTCTTGGTCATGGCTGAACACATTCAAAAGATGCTGACAGAACTGAAGGCTTGAAAGAGGGAGGTCAGGAGAGCTAAAATTGTAAGTTCCATCAGACTCCAGTGTCCAAACTTAACAGCAACATTTCAATCTCCTGCTTAGTTTTTCTCAGGACATGTTCCCAAGTCTTGGTTATCTTTGGCTGCTGCCTATATCTTTTTTGGTCTTTGCTCTTCCCTGAAATGTTCTCATAGGCCTTTAGTCACATGCTGCTCTCTGTCTTTGTAACTGGATCTTCTAAGCCCTGATAAAGGAACAGCTCAGCCTCATGCCAAGTGGCTGAGGCAGATAGGATTCAACCAAACATAGCCCAGGGTTTCTAGCCGTGGCCTAAGAGAGGATTCCAGAAATGGCTCTGCACCAACTAGGAGCCTACCAGGCACCAGAGGCACCAGATGTTTAGGCACTATTATGGTAAATAATCGAGTATTGGGTGGGGAGGTGGAAGAGAGAGAGGTAGAGAGGTTCATTGGCTGGGGAGAGATGTGGATCTGAAAAGGTGAAGGTGTTGAGGAACAGGCTGACATGAATGACCTGCTGCTTGCCACCGCAGTCCAAGGTGATGTCTGGGCCTGAACTATAGCCAAGAGCCAAGTCTTGTTCCAGGGCCCTAAAGCAGATAAGGAGGCCTAAGAAGAGATCTATGGCTCCTGTCACCACTAAAGGCCAGGAGGAGGCCTGTAGTCTGGGCTACCACCTGGAGCTATGTTGGTGTCCGAGGGCCACAGTGCCTCTGGGCCATGCTAGTCTGCCTGGGCTGCTGCTGGTCCTACCATAACTGGGGGGCTGTATTGATGTCAAGTGGCCCTTGTTACTATCAAAAGCCACATGGATGCCCAGGGTCTAGGATACAGCCTATGGCCATGTAGGTATCCGAAGGACCATGCCAACTTAAGTGGCTAGCACCTGGGACCATGTCGTCACCAGGTCTAGGGCTGCTGTGGGCCATGTCTGGGTCTGGTCCATGGCCCTACAATAGCCAGGGTGGGTCTGCATTGATGTCCATGGCCCCTAATACCATCAAGGGTCATGCTGATACTGGGGGTCAAGGCTGCCACTTGGGAACATGTTGGAGTTCAAGGGACACACTGCTGTGAGGGCCATGCCAAACCTGGTGGCCTGCACTGCCACCTGGGGTCATGGTGACATCGGAACCTAGGCTGCTTATTAGGACCATGTTTGGGTCCATGGCCCATGTTGCCACCAAAGGCCACAGGGATGCCAGAGGGCTAGGGCACAACCTGTGGCTATGTGGATGTCCAAAGGCTGTGCCACCACCAGGGCCAAGCTGATCTGAATGGCCGGTGCTGACACCGGGGCCATGGCAATGTCCAGGTCCAAGCTGCTGCTGAGGGCTGTGTCTGAGTCTGTGGTCCTACTGCACCTGGGGTCTTTGCTGATGTTCGTGGCCTGGGTTACCACAAGGGATCATGGGAATCGCAAGTGTTGTAAACAGAGGGCTGGGATGAGCTGGCCATGCCCCTCCCTGGCACTGGGATGGATGGCCCTTCCCCTCCCAGGATACTGCAGCCAAATTGGGAGAATTAGCCCTGACCCTCACCAGCTGCGGCACACAGGAGAGTGAATTCTGCAACCCACCAGGGCACCACCAGAGAGCTAACCCTGTTGTCAGGGATGCAGGTGAGCCAGCCCTGAGGGTGTGAGAACAGGAGAGCTTTGATTCCCCTCCCCCATATATCCCCTACAGCAATCCAGAGAGAGAGAGGGCCCTCAAAACAGTGGAGCTGGCCCTGGTGGTGTGAGTGAGTGGGATGTGAGCACCAGAGAGCACAGCAGGATCTCCATGACACAGGACAATGTTGGGAAGTCCAGAGAGGAGCCCCGGTGAGAGGCCATTGTCCATGGTGTGACAGAAGACAGAGGCCTCCAACCAAACTGATGACTCACGGCAGCCAAACACTTGCAATGAAGACAAAGGACTGAAGGGTTAAATGTGTGTGTGACTCCCTGGGCCACACCACAGCTTCCACAAGGAGATTCTTTTCTTCTTTTCTCTCTTCTTTCTTGTTCTGCTTTGTGTGATTGGTTTGTTTTTTGTTTTAAATTTTGTTTGGCATTTGGGGTGAGGTTGCAAGGGCAGATGTGGGGGGATGGGGAGATGGATGGGATCGGCATGCATGGTGTGAAAACCACAGAGAATCAATAGAAGTTAAAAAAAAAAGACTTGATAAGGGACTGGGATTTTACGTGGCTACATGGCTGGCTTCTCCTATTTCCTTTCTTGCTTGGGCAGTTTGTAATTTCACCTTTTCAGTCTTTAGAATCTTCTAGACTTTGTAGGCTGTCTGAATGCTTAGCCTATGAAACATCATGCCCTCTTTTCCCCACGTGAAGCAGACATCTCCAGTCCGGACATCTTTGTGCTGGTTTGCTGCAGGAGGCGGAATCACTTCCTATCACTTACAACCCCAGGACTCTGATACATCATGTTTAAAAATACCTGATTGCTAAGAATGTGGGTGTTCACCTATCAGTGCATCTGTCTCATTTCTCATGATTGATGAACCCAGGGAAGGGACTAGAGAGATGGCCTCAGAAGTCAAGAGCACTTCCTGCTCTTCCAGGGAACTGGAACCCACTTTAAGCAGCTCACAATCTGCCTGTAACGCCAGCATCCTGGGCTCTGATGCCCACTTCTGGTCTCTGTACAAATGGTATACATGTATCACACACAAATAAATATACATATACATAAACTAAAAAAAATCTTCAAAAGCACCAGGAAGGGGGCTGGAGAGATGGTTCCAGAGCATTTGCTTCTGTCAGAGGACCTGAGTTTGGTTCCTAGCACCCATGTCAGACAGCTCACATCAGCCTCCAACTCCAGGGATCCAATGTCTCCTGACCTTTGCAGGTTCCTGCACACGTATACGCAACTCTCCTCCCACAACACTGAAAATAAAATAAATATTTTTTGAGACAGGGTCTCACTATGTAGCCAGCCATGTAACGGGATATATAGATCAGGCTAGCCTTTGGCTCACAGGAATCCCCCAGCCTCTGCATCCCTAGTGCTGGGTGGGATTAAAGGTGTGCACCACTATACTCAGCTAGCAGAATAAATCTTGAAAAAATAGAATCCAAGGAAAGTAGTTGCTTCTCCAGGGTCATCTTCTAGCCAGTCTCCCCCAACTCTTTTCCTTCCTGAGCCTAGGCCATGTCCTCAGTCACGGCTCATCTCCTTGCATCATTGGCTCTGAGAGGATTTCATGGTAGTGACGGCCCAGACCCTGTATTTTTAGTCAAACTCGACTCTCAGCAGATGTCTCTCCTAATTGCCATAATCTGCCTGGGTGCCATTTTTGAAATCAGCTAAATGAAGATTGAAAATAGAACCCACCTCATCTGGTCGTTCTGAGATCAAATGAGAAGTATACACATTAGTGTAGGCCTTGACCTTGACACATGACAGTGACTTCTACACATCAGCTACTGCAGATGGAGGGGACACTCTGTGTTAAAGATGGGGAGGCTGTGTTTAGCCCAGCTCTGCCGCTTCTGGGTGTGTGCCTCTGGGTGCCAACCCATACTGCCCGCACATTCCAAGTTGAAATGGTAATAGAAACTTGAGTAGCTATATGTGAAATAAAAGGTATACAAATGGGTATATTAATAGATGTCCTTGAATAATTAAGCTGATTTCAGTATTAAGTGATACAAAATTATGTTTGTGAAAAGGTTGAAATATCATCAACTTAAGTACTGAGTAAGATGAAATATATAGAACTAAACGTTCTATAATTTGTCAGTTTGCATATTAAATGTGTATACACTGATCATCATATCAGTAGGAAATTAAATGCAATAGTATGTACAAGGGTGGTTGTGGCGTCAGGCACTTATACCAGTGTTGATGTTGTTGTTGATACCTGTGGGGTCTTAGCATCATCAGCATCCTTCACACTGTTAGGATGTGTTGCTGCCTGCTTTGTCTGGTGCTCTTGTCCTTGGTTCTACTGAGAAAGCACTTAATAGCCTTACTCTTGATCACATCCCATCTTCTCTCAGGCATAAATTCATCATTTTCAGATTGCCTTTTATTCAATATGCCCATGCATTTTCATTTGGAAGTAGCTCCAGACTAAGTAGATGGCTCAGTCAGAAAAGTGCTTCTTTTGAAAGCACTGAAATTTGACCGTCAGAATCAACATAGAAAAAAAAGATGCTGAGCATGGCGGTACATGCTTGTAATCCCAGTTCGGAGGAAACGGAGACAGGTGGAGTCCTGGGGTTCACTGGCCAGCCAGCCTAGGTTTCTACATGAGTTCCAGGCCCATAAGCGGCCCTGTCTCACAAAACAAAACAAATGGTATCTGAGAACAACAACCAAAGATTTTCCCGGTCTCCACCCACCTGTGTGCCTGTTCACACACACTCACAAACGAAGTGGCTGCAAACATGATGTCCTCCCTCTGGTTGGGATGACTAATGGAGAGTCCTAGGAAAGAGGACGTGGGCGCCTTGGCCTTGACATAAGGTTCTTTTGGGGCAGCCTTGTCTTTGTGACAGTCTTCTGCCTGGTCTCCAGTCTGACTCTGGAGTTAGACCCTGTGCTGTGAAGACAGACAGTACCTGTGTATACTCTGTTCCTCAAGTATGGGCTGTCTGTAAATGCCAATAAATGGATTTCATGGAATGGAATGCACAGGAGATGCCTCAATAAATTGCATTTTAAGGAAAAAAAATCCCTTAAACCTGCCTTGTCCTCTAGCTATCAACAAAATGCCTCCCTCTCTCTGAGCAGTAGTTCTAGACATAAAGGCTTTTAAAAGCTACCATCCACAAGCTGTGAGTTACTGGGTGTGCCTTTACACTAGATGGTGTATAGAGCCCCAGATGTCTGAGGCTTTTATTTCACAGTGCTCACATTTCTGAGTTCCAATTAATTGAATTGGGAAAAGCTGTAAACTTCATGACAGAGGAACCATCTCTGACAAAATCCACAGAACAACCAAGCCAAAGATTCCTTAGTCTCCTCTTTGTTTATGTATACAAGGCTGAATAACCAATGTGGCCAATCTTCTTGCTGTAATATGTTAGGTCTGATAGCCAAAAGTTCTGATGTCATATACATATAGGCCAGGTCATGTGGGGAAACATTTTTCAATGACATAATTATGTAGAGCACCATGGGATAGCATAGGAATCCCAAAGATGCCAGCTCTTACATTTCAGGTTATTTTTTCCCGTAAAATTCAAAATTTCATTTTCTTTCTGTCATGTCTTTCTTCAGAACATCAATCAACTTTGTTTTCAACACAAGCACTCAGATCTGCAGTCCTAAAGGTGCCTAGCTCCCTCACCTCACACCTTTCACACAGAGTCATTGCAGGAAGCAGGAAGAAGCACCTTTCCTTCTGCGGTTCTGCTCACCCCAGGTAAAGTCTCTGAAGTTGCATTCCTCCACACAGTGGGGACCTCCAGGTGCTGCTCAGCTCTCATGAGAGTCCTCCATCATTATCCAGTACAGGAGTCAATGTCAGAATCTCATTCTCTGCCAGGGCTATGTAAGCTGCCAAATGCCCTAGGGTGGGGTTCCCAGTGGTCCTAGGAATATAAATGCATGTGATTTATTGAGCTGTTCCTCTTAAGAAAAGCTTGGGATACTGAGCAGGGATATCTAGCATTGGCCAGATCCATGGATGTATCTGAGACATGAAGTATCCAGGAGGTCATCCTCCACTGTAGATAGCAGAGTTGGCAATGTGTTTGTTAACATTGGCTCCTGGGGGGTGCCCAGAAGGGGCAGTTCCTCTTCTCCAAGGGCAGGTTGCTGTATACAGGAACTGCTAAGTAAGCTGTCAGTATCCAGACTCATAGAAGTTAGGGAATGGGTGTGTTCAGCTAACAAGGGGGTCCAGGTGGGTACCCGAGCATCTGCCCCCTTAACCTGATGCTTTTAGAAGAACTCTGTGAGGAAGGCTGTTGTTGGTTCCAGTTTACAGATAAGGCAATCAAGTTTGGGGTTGTATTTCTCAGAAGTAGATCCTACAGTAGGGTTTGGGTAATTCAACACTTGAGAACTTCTAGAAAAGTGAAACAGACAGAATACTTCTAGCACATTCTATGGTGTCAGCATTACAGCAGTACCAGAGTCATGTTGCCACACTCTGCAAACCCCAGTATCTCTTAAGGACAGAGATGTTGAAATTTCCAGCAAAAGATTTACAAATGGAATCCAACTATCTATAATGTGCTTATGCCACAACCAAACGAAACTTACTTTAAGTAGGCAAGGCTGGTTCAACATGCAAAAATTACTGTGTTCCATCACACAAGTAAGCTAAAGAAGAAAAATTGCTAAAATTAAATGACATGTAGAAAAGCATTTCACAAAATCCATCACACAAAACACACACACACACACACACACACACACACACACACACACACACACAGAGTCAACTTGACATGCTGTAGAATCACCTGGGAAGAGGAAACAGACTGTATACACATCGAAAAGGATGAAGTAAAACTTTGTTCACAGATTATGTTCTTCTATATATATAAAAAAAAAATATCCCAAGAACCTACTGAGAAAAGAATAGCCAGACCTCAATGACTATAGCTAGTTAACAGAATATCAGACCATAAGTAATGGTTACAGACTATCTTAAAGTAGGTAAGATAAGTATAAGCTTCATATGTAAAAACAACAGATGTCAAAGGAGCTGTAAGTGGATGCAAACACATCATGCACTTATGGGCCAGATGGTGCATGTATGAGTAGCCATCAGACCATACATTCATGGGATAGAATACCCAGGCATGAATAGTCATCAGACAATACATCAATGGGCTAGAATATCCAGGTATGAATAGCCATCAGACCATACATTCATGGGCTAGAACACCCAGATATGAATAGCCATCAGACCATATATTCATGGGCTAGAACACCCAGATATGAATAGCCATCAGATCATACATTCATGGGCTAGAAGAGCCAGACATGAATAGTCATCAGACCATACATTCATGGACTGGAATACCCAGGTGCAAATAGCCATCAGACCATACATTCATGGGCTAGAACACCCAGGCAGGAACAGCTATCTATAGAGTCAGTGCTGTCTCAGCCAACATCTCAGCAGACTGCTTTGCAGATAGTGATAGTGACTTGACTTTTCTTTTATTGAAAATAGGTACTTCCATAATACACTCTGCTCATTGTTCCCCTCCTTCTACTCCTTTCAATTTCTCCCCACCTCCTCTCCCATCCAGATCCACCCCTTTCTGTCTCTCATTAGAACACAAATGGGCTTCTGGGAGATAATCATAAAATGAAAGTGCATAATAAGTTAAAACAAAAACAAGCACATTGGAATAGGACAAACCAACAAAAGGAAAGGATTCCAGGGAAACAGACATAGACAAAGACCTGTTCATCTGCACCCTTGGGAATTCCATGAAAACACAAAAGCAGAGGTCCTAATATATACGCAAGGGGGAAAGACAGGAAGGGAGGGAGAAAGAGAAAAAATATTTTAAAAGAGTGAAAAAAAGTCCTCACATTACATTATGAGACAAAGAACTCCCAGAGATACCATTGATTTTGTTGTCAATCGGCCAGGTGCTGGGCATGTGGCCTGCCCATAAGAATAGTTTGTTTCCCCAGTGAGAACCTCTTGGAGAAAACTAAATTTTCATTTGCAAGTGGTTATCATTTGGAGATAGCTTCTGTGTTAGGGAAGGGGGTGTGTGTCCACTTCTCCTTTCAGCTCTAGGATCCATTTGGTGCAGACCCGGGCAGGCCCTGTGCGTGCTGCCTCAGTCTCTATCAGTTCATATGTGCCTTGACCATGTTGATTTAGAGAGCCTTGTTTCCTTTGTGTCCTCCATCCACAGCCACTCTGGCTCACTCTTTCCACTTCCTCTTCCACAGGGTCCCCTGATCCCTGAGGTAAGGAATTTGATGGAGTCATCCTATTTACATCCTATTTAGTGCTGAATGTCCCAAGTTCTCTCAGTCCCTGAATATTGTCTGGCTGCGGGTCTTTGTACCTCCTCCTATCTGCTGCACGAGGGAAGCTTCCCTGATGATGGATGAGCAAGGCACGGGGGATAAGTGATTTAAAGTTTATGTGGAAAGGCTAAAAACAACAACACCCAGAAAAATCAGCACTCAAGCAGCAGAACAAACCTGGGGACTCAAGACTTGATTCTAAAACTTAAATGTCTATAGTAATTGAGACAGTTAGTGACTTAAAAGAGTATACACAGACTGACAGAAGGAACAGGGAGCCCAGAAATTGTAACTGGATGAGTGATTATGAGGGCACAGGAAATTTAATAAATGGTGCTGAGCCCAATATCAGTTTGCCTAAAAACTGTATGTGATGAAATCTACTTACATTAAAGAATATATATGTAAGATGAAAAACTATAAAACTTGTAGAAAAAAACTATATAATCTCCATGACTTTGGTTTGGTGAACATGTTTAGATGTAACACCAAAAACACATCTGTGAAATGATGCATTAATTTGGACTTCATTAAAACTGAAAACCTTGTTCTTGTGCTGGACAGATGGCTTAGAGGATAAGTGTATGTGCTCTCACAGAAGACCCAAGTTCAGTTAACAGTACCTGTATTAGTCAGGTTACAACCATCTGGAACTCCAGTTCCAGGGCATCTGATGCCCTCTTCTGACCTCCATAGGCCACATACACACACACACACACACACACACACACACACGATTTTTATTAGGACTCTTTTTCTCCTACAGGGTTGCCTCTTCCAGCCTTGATATGAGGATTTGTGCCTAGTCTTATAGTAACGTGTTATGCCATGCTTGGTTGATATACCTGCTCTTTTCTAAAGGTAAATGGAGGAGGAGTAGATCTGGAGGTGGGGGTGGAGGCTGGGGGATGCGGGGGATGGTAGAGAGAAGGGAAATTGGTCAGGACGCAATGTATGAGACAAGAATAAATAAATAAAATATTTTTGAGAAAAATAAAGAGAAGAAATTGTGAATTTTTATAGTGTTTGTTCATAGTTGGAAAAAAACCTAGAATCAATCAAGATATTCTTAAATGCATGAGTGGATAAAACAAATTTTAGCAGATCTATGTAATCAAGAATTATTTATCAATCAAAAGGAATGAGTTATTGAACCATGCAAAGATATGGATGGATCTTAAACTCAGATTGCCAAATGAGAGAAGTCCTCTGAAGCATAAATCTTACATGATTCCATTAATATGACTTACCGGAAAAGACAGGACTATAGAGACAGTAACTAGTGAGGAATTGCTTGAAGGAGGACGAAGGGGTTGTGTGAGTCAAGGTGGGTAGATTTGGGGGCTAGGGAGATGGCTCGGTCAGGGAACTGCTGCCATGCGAGTGTGAGGACTCAGCATGATGGCTTATGACTGGAATCCCAGTGCTGGAGAGGCAGAGACAGGAGGATACCTAGGACTTGCCAGCCAGCCAATCTAACAGAACTGGTGAACTCTAGGTTCGGTGAGAAATCCTGTTTCACAAAATAAGATGAAAAGCAATGGAGGAAGATGACTGGCCTCTACATGTGTGTGCACATGTGTGTGTAAACACACAAACACACGTGCAAGCATATCTGCACAAATGAACATATACACATATCACATATACCACATAACAAAAAAGGGTAGGAGATCAGAAGTAGATCTATTCTGTGTGATATGCTAATAGTTGATGATAATACTGCCATATGCTAAAATCAACAAGTTTATAGCTTACAGAATGGTCCTAAGTGCAGGCCAATACAAAAAATACCATTTTGTGATTTGTAGGATCCAGAGATGGAATGAAAAATATACCAGAAGAATATGACCATATTGCATATTGTATGGAAGGTATGAGACAAACTCATTGGAAGTGGTAAGTGGGGGAACACTGCTGATATAACTGCAGTTGGGGATGAGTGGGCCTACACATAGATGCATACCTGTGCTCCAGGTGATAAAGTTGTACTCAGGGGTGGATTGTTAAATCCCTTCTTAATGAATAGTTAAGTTAATAGGAACCATGTTTGCCAATGTTGGTTTTGGAGGCCAGAGACAAGCAAGGGGTCATAGCTGGGATGGCTATGAATGAATGGACTGGGGCTGGGACCTCAGGATGTCCACATATATAGCTTATAGGTAATAAGATAGATAGCTATGTGTATGTATTCATCCTAGTTTCCTTCTGTTAGTGTGATAAAACACTATGAAAAAAGATTATGGAGGATAGGGTTTACTTGGCAGATACTTCCAGGTCACTGAGGGAAGTCAGGGAAGGAACTTAAACAGGGACATGGTGGAGCATTGCTTACTAGCTTGCTTCCTGTCTCACTCAGGCTCATGTTCAGTTAGCTTTCTTATACAATCCAGGACTACCCACTTAGGGAATGGTGCTACCCACAGTGGGCTGGGCCCTCCCATATCAATTAATCAAAATAATTTCCCACAGATATGCTCACTGACTAATCTGATCTAGGCAATTGCTCAAATGAGATTCCTTCTGTGTTGACTCTAGGCTATGTCAAGTTGATAGTTAAAGTCAAGTAGGACAGTACATTCTTAAATAAACTAAATATATGTGCTGAAACAATATACATGCACATAGGTCTGTCCTTTCTCTGTTCACCAGTAGGGTCTGAGGCCAGTAGCAATGAACATGTCTTACACTCAGATTTTGACTTCAATAGCCTTCCAAACTAAATCAATGAGGACTCATTGGAGAAATGGCTAATTCTAGCATTGAGCAATGCTATACAAGATGAGTACAGAGCATCTTGCCTCACCATAGAATAAGGAAATGCTCATTATAGGGGGTCTGTGAAAGGGGCAGAGGAGGTAGGTGACAGCACTTCCAGTGGCTAAAGCTAGAGCAATTTGAACAAAACATGCTTTATACTAGATTATAAAACAGGTTAAGAATAAATGCCCAGGTCCCTGTTGATATGAACAAATGATTGATTGATTGAATGAATGAATAAATAAAATAATTAAGTAAATAAATGCAAGAGATGAGACACAGCTCCATACAGATGAATTCTAAATCAGGCACATGCCCATCCTTGAAATGTGAACTGCCCCAAGTGACCTCCTAAGGAAGCCTGCAGTGTGGGAAGAGGTAGGCAGGTGTCTTCTGCTAGGGGAAGGAGAGTTACTTTTCTTTGGAGTGTGGCCACTGTTGGGTTGCCCATGCCCCTAAAAATAAATGGAGGACATAAAGTTGGAAGGGAGATGTGTTTGGGGAGGTCCCAGGGGGAGTTGAAGGGAAGGAATGAGGATGGATATGATCAAGCTACATGGTAATAATGTATAAAATTTTCAAAGAAGAAATGCAAAAGATAGTGAACAAAAACCTTAAAAATTAAAATAAAGAGTTCACTAGAAGGAGGGAGACAAGGAAGTTGGGAGGGAGAAAGAGGAAAGGAGTGTAGGGGAGAGATCTCCCCCAGGGCTGTTGGCATGGGAAGGAGTGTGTGTGGGGGTGTTAAGCAGCCAAGTCTGTGAGTTCATAATAGGTTCCCGCCACCTCCCAGTCCCACCAGGGGTTCCAGCAGTGAACAGTACAACAGAGCCTGTCCTGCTGAAGGGAAGACTTTGGGGGGGGGGAGCTATTTCATTCTCTAAGCTCACAAACTCCCAAGCACTTCCAACTCTCTCCACTTGCCTGAGTGAAGTTGAAGCTGCAGATCCCTGTGAGTGGTCTTAAGGAGAAAGAGGATGGCTTGATGAGGTGGAGGATGAATGCAACAAACGATTCAAGGTCATCTAAGGTTATTTCAGCAATGTACTTTAGTTCTCTTCACAGTGAGGATGAGCTACTAACCCACAGGGACAGTGCCAGCACAGAGCAGAAAGCAGAGCCAGGATTCATGCCTAGATTGGGTGGCCCCCAGCTCATTGCCTAATACTGCACATTCTGCTCAAGGTTCTGGAACTCTTACAGGACCAGGAAACCAAGAAAGATAGCTCATGTCTTCCTGAAACCTTGACAGGCTAGCAAGGGATATTTAAACAATGTCCTGAACCTCCCTAGAGGGAAAATCTATGAAGTTCCTATAGAGAAATCCATTTATGATCCATGCCTCTAGGAGAAAAGATATCCTGTAAATACCTATGTAAATCAATGGTCCTTTGTACTAATCAGTGCTGTACATTTGAGCTAACATTATCCAGTTGGCCCCTGGCTTCTCAGGCTGGGGAAGAGCAGAGGCCTAGCAGGGGCTTTGCCTCATCTCATGCAGGAAATGTGTCTAGGAAAATGTCTTGTCTGGCAAGCTGTAGCCATGAATACCTATTTTCCATATTACCTCCAAGATTCAAGGTCTGTATCTGCCCTATTAAATGATTTCCAAGTGATTTCTCCAAAGGTGCAGGGCTGCCTGAGGAGTCACTGCTGATGTGGGCTTTATAACCTTCACTCATAATTGAATGGGGCCCATTTCTTAGGGAAAGTGATAGAACAAGGTGCAGGCAACTGATCATTAGAAACAAATGGTGGAAAGGCAGAGCAGAGATCATTATTCCTAACTGTCGACATTATGAACTGGGGCTGGGGGCTGGGGGTGGTGAGTGCTGCCGAATGCCACTTCTCCCTCTCCACCAGGTGCAGACAAAAGTCAGTGCCTCTGTGAGTGGGTTGAGTTGGGACTCCGCAGTCTGGTTTGAAGCCCTTTGCCCTCTGTTTCCACAGCTTCCTTCTTGTTCGTCTTCTGCCCAGAGTTCCAAGTGCCCTCCGTTGCCTGTTGTATGTCAGGGAGCTGCTTAACAATTAGCTCTGAACTCTCAGAGGCAAAAGCCAATGCAGGTCTATGTCTCCAATGTGAAGAATCACATTTTTCTTCTATGTCATCTGGAACGCATGGTTTCCAGGAGGAAAGAGGTCTATGGATGCACATGCAGTCTTAACTCCCTCTGCCTAAAAGAGCCATGTATAATTACTGTCTTAGTTAGGGTTTCTATTGTTGTACAGAAGCACCATGACCATGGTAGCTCTTCTAAAGGAAAACATTTAGTTGGGGCTCGCTTACAGGTTTAGAGGTGTAACCTATTACTGTTAGGGGAGGAAGTATGGTGGTGCACAGGCCAACATGGTGCTGGAGAAGAAGCTGAGAATTCTACATCTGGATCAGCAGGCAGCAGGAAGAGAGAGGCCCTAGGCATGATTTTAGCATCTGAAACCCCAAAGCCCACCCCCAGTGACACACTTCCTCTAACAAGGACATGCCTACTCCAACAAGGACACACCTCCTAATAGTGCCACTCCCTGGTGACCAAAGTTCAAGTACATGAGCCTATCTATGGTGGTCATTCTTATTCAAACCATCACAATTACCATGCAATAGTTTTTGGTTAAATCTGGTCACATGGTTACAACCTAAGTGCAGGGGATGCTGAGAAGTGGAGGAGCACGTGGCTAATGGGTAAGCACTATATACCAGTCTTTGACTGCTACCTGAGATCACTTTTATCACTGTGGTGATTTGCAGGTGATAAGGAAAACTGACAGACTAATCACAGTAAAGCAAATCTGTGGTGGATAATCTTGATTACATGAATGGAGGTGGGACAACTAGTCCACTGTGGGTGGCACCATTCCCTAGTCAAGGGATCCTGGATTGTGTGAGAGTGGAGAAAGTGAGATGAGCAAGCAAGCATTATCCCCCCGTGTTCAGATAACCAATGCAATATAACCCGTTTCCTTAAGCTTCTCCCACTATGACTTACCTGCCATAATGGACCATAATCTGAAACTGTGAGAACATAAACCCAGTCTCCCCTTAAGCTGATTTTGTCTGAGTATTTTAGTAATAGGAAAGGAAACTAAAACAGTGGTTATCTTCATTTAAATGTAAATCAATTTAAATTAAATAAAATGAAAAATATGGTTTTTGTTAAATTAGCCACATTTCCAGTGTTCAACAGCACATATGCCTAGTCACTACTATTATTGGACAAGAGAGAATTTCCATGATTACAGATTACAGATTTTTCTAATATATGCTAAAATGTTCAAGACTATTATAGAATGTTTTAGAACAAGTGTTAGCTTGTAAATCTAACAGCTTTCAAGAAGGTTATTCAGGTCTCTGGCTATGGTCTTCTTTGTGAAAATCAGCTCCATTGCTACAGTTTGGCAGAAAGACCTCTGATTTTAGCTGCTTTACAGGCTTCCAGGTAAGACTGAACTGAAGCAATAGATGGCATGGCTGAAAACATTTGCCAACTACTAAAACTATGTGAAGAGTATCCAGGAACCTAGACATCTGAGTTGAAATCCATATCTTTCTACTTAGAAGCTGTGAGAACTTGGACTCATTAAACCAATCATCAAAGATGCTGATTTACTATCTGTAAAGGCTGAGATGAAAACATCCATCCACCTCAGAATGCTGTGATGATGGTGTTGTACAGGATGGAGTGTTCTGGGACCTGGCGCTGATGGTGATGGGGGATCAGAACTGGATAGAGTATTCTGGGTCTTTGGTACTCCTGCTGATGAGAGTCAACACTGGATAGAGTGTCCTGAGACCTGGTACTGATGGTGATGGGAGTCAGCACTTGATGGGATGTCCTGGGCTCTGGTGCTGATGGCAATAATAGCCAGCACTGGATGGAGCATCCTGGGCCCTGCTGCTGATGGTGATGGGAGTCAGCATTGGATGGAGCATCTTGGGCCCTGCTGCTGATGGTGATGGGAGTCAGCATTGGATAGAGTGTCCTAGGCCCTGGTGCATTTAAGAAAGGATTCCAGTAATGGAGATGGCTCAGTGGTTAAGAGCACTTTTTGCTCTTACAGAGGACCTTTCAGCATCCAAATCTGGTAGCTCACCACAAGATTTGTAACCTGTGCTTGGGCCTGTAACCCCAATTCTAGGAGATCCAATGTCCTCTTCTGACCTCTGCAAGCACTGTTCTCACATGCACATACCCAAACTGAGACAAACACACATATACATAATTTTGTTTAAAAAAAAACAAACCTTTTTTTTAAAAGGAATGTACTCAAAACTATAAATATGTTTTTTGTTTTTATATGTGTGTATATGCTTTCTTTCATGGACATTATTGTAATTGTACTGTAGGAATCAATAATTCATATAAAAAATAATCATGAGTGACATGAAACCAAAAGTGACAAGAAATATGTAATTTGATAAAAATTTGGACTCAAACAGATCCTTAAAAGATTGAACCATAGACTGAGATCAACGAGGGAAAGTGCAGTAGGGATAAGCATAACATCGAACCTTGATGTTCAGAGTAAAGTGACACAGTGTCACGACACCATAATGAACACTTACTGCTGTTTAACCTGATGAGGACCTGTGTCAAGAAATGTGGATGCCCTGGGCCTCTTTGCCCTGGAAAACATGCATGGGCAAAGCTTTGGGTTTTGTTCATTTAGAACAAGAAAACTGTCACACTTTGCTTTGCTCAGTAAATATTTATTGAGTTTCACCTACAGTGAAGGCACCAGAGCCACAATAGCAAACAGGAAGGCAGTAGCCAACACCGTCAACAGATCAAAAGGGGTTGAATAATTGCTCAAATGAACCTAAAATTAACATTGTGACTCATGGAAAGGTATTCCAAGAATGTTTCTCTGAGGACATCTTGCTGTGGAATAATTCTTTCGTACACTGTGAAGTTTTGTCATTCAGATTGGTTTAATATAAAGCTGACTGGCCAGTAGCCAGACAGGAAGTGTAGGTGACACAATCAAACTAAGGATGCTGAGATGAAGAAGGGTGGAGTCAGAAGTAATGCCAGAAAACACAGAGGAAGCAAAACATGTAGAAAATGAGGCAACAAGCCATGAACCATATGACAGAGGATAGATTAAAAAAAATATGGGTTAATTTAAATGTAAAAGTTAGCTAATAACAAACCTAAGCTATTGGCCAACATTTACAATTACAGGAAAGAAAAGTCTGCCTATAAATGGTGTCCAATGTGGGGCTGGAACTTACACATAAGACCTGACTAAGTTTATAAAAGGATTCTAAACACACAAAACCAGGGTCAAGCATAGCTTCTTGGTAACTGCCTTTTCTCAATAGGCTCTGTTTGCTGGTGGCAAGCAGAGGCACAGCTCCTTTAAGAGATGACTTCCTGGCTTGGTGCTAGTGGCAAAAACCACATGGCTCTTTTAAGAGGCCCTGCTACCAAACACTTAAATGGGGTTTGTGAGCAATGAATGGCACCCTAGTTGGTGGCAGAATGGACCTAAAATCTCCCCAGAATTGGGACAGTAAACCATGGCTCTTACACCTATACCTCTGCCATGAAGCTTGGCTCTCAGGGAACCAAGCAGGGCAGAGCCAGCCACCAAAACCAAAGTCCTAGCCATGGTGCTTACTAGTTTAAAGGCTCATATGGTCAAAAAAAATTTGCAGGTATGCAATAAAGAGAGATTCAGACAGAAAAAAACCCTCTAAACAGATTACAGTGTGTTTAAACTATACATAGGCTTGGGAGAGAAAGGGAAGGTATAGTCATTAAACTATATGTATGTATATATATATGTATATAGTTTTAAAATAATAAAATAAAGTTCTTAAAAAGGGAGTAAAGCTATATAAAAAACATAAGCCATGTAAAGGTGGAAAACACACAGAGAGTCTGAATACTGTAGTTACTGTGTTGTCTTTGAATTTTTTGACTGCTGAGGAAAGAGCAATAGCTGCTAAGAAACATTTTATTATAAATGTTGCTGAAATATACCAACCTATATATTTTAAAAATATCTGGACTTCAACATTTAAGACAAAAGGTGTGTTGCTTTGGGAGAGAAGTTATGCTTTTATTTCCATGGAAAACAAAAGGCTATGGATTCATTCAAGGTTGGAAGACCCCCTAAAAATTCTGACTACAAACATAAAGAAACAAAACTAGAAGAATTACAAGACATGTGATGTATATTTTACCTGCTCAAATATAAAACAAAAAATCATATTTGCCTGACTTGTGTACAATGCATAGTCTATACATATATTATTACTTATGTTATTATGTATGTTACCTTTAAAAGTTTGTGTATGTTTAGAAAAAGGGGCCAGACAGCAATAAAAATGGATGGCCCAGGTGACCCAGCATCCAAAACAGCTTCAAGGCTGCTGACTGAGATGATCCACCCTCATAGACTACTCCAGTCAAGATTTAACAATTATCCTGATTTTCTCAAGGTTCCCCAAAAGACTACCAGCACCCCCAAACAACAGGAAGTAGTCTAGGTAAAACAACACCCACATTCCCAAAAGATGGGCTATGGATGTATATTATCATTTAATGGGAGTTGGTTACAAGTTGTTATTGATAATGGTTTAAAAAAACAAAACAAACAAACAAACAAAAAAACCACAGGATACTAGATTTCAGAGATCTTGTTCTGAAAAGAAAATGGGGGAATATAGAAATGATAGGATAAAAGGGTAGATTATTGAATCTACTATTAAACCAAAAAAAAAAAAAAAACCAATTACTAGTTTTAAATACTTCACATTGGTATGGATTTTGGTATATTGATACAAATTTTTGTTATACTGTATGTCTATATCTACTTTCTTTGGGATATTGTGTTTATGGGACTCATTTAAAAATCTAATGTATAATTAAGAAATACACATTAATAGTCATCTATAATAGTCAAACTTATAGTCATATTAGGTATGTTTTCAAGGTCATATACAATTATGTTTAGATAGATGGTCTTCAAACACTTCAAAAACCTTTGTAATATGGCATTTATATGTTTAATAACCTAAGGTTTTTCATGACAGTGAGACACATCTGCTCCTGGCAGCACCAATCTACTTCAGAGAAGATGATGGACATTGAAGAATCTCCATATGGAGTTTGTTTTTTATGGCAGAAGTTAGACATTTAGACACTGAAACTTCCTTTGCCTCCATTGCTGTCAGTATACCACCCAAACTGGACCAATAGAATGCAAAAGTAAGCAACTGCCAGACTTTGCCAAGACAAGATAGGACAGTCCTTCAAAATCCCTTGCTTCTCAGAAAAGTCTTTCAGATATGCTAGGCTTATAGGCCAAAGTTGGATACCCCAACATTACAGAAGAACTTAGGGTGGCTTCCAGGATGCCAGATGTCCCTGTCACTAGGTAACATTTCACCTTCCTGGGGTCTTTGAAGGAGCTGAAGACTAGATAGTCATAGTTAAAGTTTTCCTTAGTTATAATAAAAGGTAAATTAGGTATAAAACTTTAGAGTCACAAAGATAAATACTTGAATATTTTCTCTAAATTTGCCAAATACAAATGGACTAGATGTTGTAACTACAATTCTTACTTAATAACTGTTTTTGTTGTATTTAATTTTACTATGTTAAAATTAAAACCTTCCTTTTTAATTAGACAAAAAGGGAGAAATGCTGTGGAATCACCCTTTTGTACATTGTGAAGATTTGTCACTCAGATTTGTTTGATGAAAAGCTGATTGGCCAGTAGCCAGGCAGGATGTATAGGCAGGAAAACCAAACTAAGGATGCTGGGATGAAGAAGGGTGGAGTCAGAAGAGATGTCAGCCAGACACAGAGGAAGTAGGACATGTGAGAAATGAGGTAGCAGGCCATAAGCCATGTGGCAGAGGGTAGATAAAAAAGCATGGGTTAATTTAAAGTTAACTACTAACAAGCCTAAGCTGTTGGCTGGTCATTTATAATTAGTATAAGCCTCAACATGATTATTTGGGACTGGCAGCTGGGAAAGAAAATTCTGTCTACAGCAGCTCATCAGGGAGACCAGGGAAGGTATCTTTGGGAAGTGAAGATTAAATTCAGACAGAGATAGAACAAAGATGAGTGGGCAGAGATGAAGGGGTATTATAGTTTACCTGAAAGCTGGGGGGACACAGATGGAGGTACAGTGAGTGCAGAGGAAAAATTCTTGATATAGAAGAGACAGGAGGACCTAAGGCTTGTGGGAAGGCAGGGTCCAGGCCACAGTGAACCACACAGGCTACGCCAATGACTTAGATTATCCTTGAAGCAATTGTAAGCCATCAAGAGCTTTTAGATAAGGTTGTAGCATGGCTGTACTTGCCAATGCACAAGGTTACTCTTGAATGAAGTAGACAGCAAAGGTGATGTGGAGAAGAAAGAGTCTCAACACTTGGCTTTCAGCAACTCTCCAAGATCAGCCTCAGACACAAGAAAAGTTTTGAGGTTAATGTGTCTCTTTGTGTTTGATTCTTCAAATTAGAGATCCTGAATCATTTTTATTTACTTGGATATTTGCATTTCTTTTGTAATTTGGTTTCTAGTAATCCAGATGTTTTAAATCTCGATTTACGGATTTATATTACCTATTTATAAGCATTTAACATATTGAGGCATTATCATTTTTAATACTTCTATTGACACATAATTAATATTTATACAAGTATATTTGTGTACACATAAACTTTTTAAGAAGCAATTTCCCAAGTCAAGCCTGGTTGCCTGTACCTATAATATCAGCACTTTGGAGAGCAGAGTGGCCAGGCTGGGCTATACAGAGAGATTCTGTCTCAAAAACTAACAAACAGGGACTTGGAGAGAAGTCTAGGTCCTACTCAGGCAGAGGAACTGTGTTTGGTTCTCAGCTATAACACACCATGCTTGCTCTGAAGAGAGTAGACTGCATCTTGTTAATCTTTCCTTCTACTGATCACTCATCTATGTGGCAAATACTCTTGAATTATTTCCTATCTTGCCCAGCATCTGTTAGGTGCTAAGGACTCAGCAGCAGACATCAGGACCCCTGCACCATAGCACTCCCAGTCTGGGAGACAGACAGTAAGCACAAACAGATGTGGTGTAAACAGTGAACTGGCAGGGAGGGTGTCTTGATAGCCAGGAAGGTTCTCTATGGAAGTGACATTTGCATATGACACCTGAGTGATGTCAGTCCCAGCTTCTCTTCCATCTGGAAGCTCTGAGTACAAGAGTCGCATAATTGGCTTAATTTCCAGTGTCCCTTCTGCTTTTGGATGTCCCTGGTGAGAACCTTCCTTCTGCTTTCCAATACCTGGATTTCCCAGAGAGCTCTCAGATCCAGCTCTTGACCATGGCTTTGGTGCCTCCTCCCCACCTGCTCTTCTCTGGAGCTCCCTCGCCTTGTTCTGAAAACTCACACTGTTTCTTTCTTAAAAATGTTGATTTCCAGAGACATGCTCTACGCCCCTATGTCCATTGTCCCTTTAAGTCTGATCATTCTGCCGTCCATTCAGCCATTCTTTTACCCATTTACTCAGCATTTTATTTCCTGTGGCCTCTTCGCTCCAGGTATATTATTGGTATGATCATATTAGCACTTCCTTAGAGGGTGAGCGATATCTATTTGTCATCACACTGATCCAAACACATGGAAGGTGTAGCCGTGTGCCTCTACTTGTGCTCAGTAAGGGAGACAGTGCTAGTGCAGGCCTGCTGCAGACAGCAAGGGCCATTTTTACCCCAGCTTTGCTTTTCAGCTTCCGTTTGCTGTATAGTGTACACTGTGTAGTGTGAGCACATTCTACAAGCAGGACTTTCAGTAGGTTACTGAACATCTTACACTCAGAGTTCTTTGCACAACGCAGGCCACTGTTGCTGTCTTACGATGAGTGGAGACGAAGAGGGGGGGCCACCAAGAGAGAAGGGTTCTCTAATAACCCCAATTCTGCTTATCCCAGAAGTATGTCCCCAGGAGCTGGCTTCAGTTTCTTTCCTCGGCAGCACAAGAGTGAGGGCGCAGAGGGAAATTTGATGGAGTTAGGGCAATTGTGTTTTTTTATTTTCTTTTGGGTGGGGGCATTTTGTGTTATTATGAATTAAAGGGTAGGACGTGCAGTGTATACTCAAAAGTGTGCTGTTCTGGGGCTAGGGAGCTGGTCCAGTTAGTAAAGTGCTTGCCACACACGCATGGACCTAAGTGTGATTCCCAGAACATATGGATTTGTTGGCTGGTAATAAACATATGGATATATGCTGATAATAATCTCAGTGCTGGGGAGGCAGAGACAGGAAGCTCTCTGGAGCCTCTAGCAAGCCAGCCTTGTCTAATAGGCGAGTCCCAGGTCCCAGTGAGAGATACATCTCAAAAACACTACCTGGAGTTTTCCTCTGACCTCCATACATGCACAAGTCTACTCCCTGCATGAATACCACCCCCAACACACACACACACACACACACACACACACACACACACACACACACACACACACACACTTTAAAGAGTTAGAAATTGTGCTTTTGCATTAACCCCATCACTACTGCAATTAACCTTTATACTTTTGTTACTTTTTTCTCTCCAAGACCCAACTGTGGCCTGTCGTTGGAATCCTCGGGAGGATTTGCAGAAGATTTTGGAAGGGGTGCTTGTAGCATAGATGTGCTATCGCTGCTCACCATAATGAAGATTTTTCCACCCAAATTCTGAGGATGGAGTGTGCTGTCTCAGAGAGAATGTGTTCTCTGTCTGTGGAGGTGGTCAGGCATGAGCCAGGTCATCATTTCCCTGGTGCTGAAGCAGGGATTCCAACTGTCTCCAGTCAGGAATAACAAGTGGATTTCACCTTGGAGTCCAGGTCTGATGGATTGCTGCTGGCTGCCTGGGCTCAATGGGAAGAACATCATGAATGATTAGCAAGGTCTGCCCTCAGCATAGAGAGTGGGGGAGAGGGTGGGGATGTAGCATATTGTCATCACAATGGTCATCCCTGGGAGAGAAATTGATCTGGGGATTTGTAATGCATGTTCAACACACAAGAGCTACAAGATGGATGCACCTTATGTCTGTAGCAGAATATTTTATAGAAACACCGGGAACAATGTGAGTTAGACCTGTGCTTCGGGAAGGGTCTGGAAGTGTCAGGAATTCCAAAGTGCACTATTGAAAGGTGATGGATAGGGTTCACACTGGTGTTAGCTGCAGGAACTCTACTTCTTGTGGGGCCTGTTGGTTTTCCTGTCTTATTTGCTTGCTATTGAGTCTCTGGTTGATGGATCCCTACATCTGTCAGTTAATGAGCATTTGCTATGTACTGTGTTCCACACTAGATCTCATAGAAGATTCAAAGGATGAACAGTTCCTAACTTAATGATTTCCTGAGAAATTTGAATCTAGTGGGGGATATCCAGCATGGACCTTACTGATACAGCTTCCTGTGTGGGCAGTCTTCCTCTCCTGTACAAAGAACCCTTGTATCCACTTCAGCACATTTTCTCCTGCCATTGTGTGAGTCCTTGTGGACCATTCATCAAAATGCAGCAACCATCTCACCTTCCCTACCACCCACCCACTTGGGATTGGACACGGGATTCAAGCCAGGCCAGACACACCTGAGACATATGACATGAGGTACTCTAATGGCTGTGTCCAGGGGGCGTGGCATGTGTGTGTGCAAATGTGCATTGTATGTGTGGAGACCAGAGGACAGCTTGGGGGAATCTGTTCTTCTTCCACCGTGTATGCTGTAGTGATTAAGTTCCAGTCCCAGCCATCTGAGCCATCTTGCTGTCCCTCCTTGAGTTTCTTACTATGGTAAGTACCTACTTTGGTACTGAGGACTGATGACCCCAGAATCCTAACTTGTATGGCACGTTAGCTTAGCATTGAGGTTCAAGCCTGTGGACCATATGCAAAGATTCAGGATGCAGAGGCTGTTTAACCATTCACAGAATCATCTATTTCTCATGCAGGGTTCATGCCAGAAAAAGTCAGGAACAGGCTGGTTGAGAGACACAGGCTACTCTAGGGTTTAAGAAGCCTTGCTTTGCAGACATTCTTAGACACAGGGAACTTAGTAGTGAGTTCACTACACTTTCCATTCCTGCTAGTGGCTGAAAGATCTTCTTGTGTGATGAGAAAAACACCTGTCGTGAAGCATAATGAGCATCACGGATACAAGAACGGGCATTCATGTCTGCAGTGGACCCAGGTCTGAGCCTTATTGAAAACATAGGGCAAGTTCCTTGGTCTTCTGCTTACTGGTTTCCTTATTTGTCTAGTGGATGGTGATAGCAGTTGCTCAGTTAGAATTGAAGAAGATGATGTACATAAGCATGGAGCATTATGAAGTTATATTTTAGCAATCACTTCAGAACAGAGGTGTGTGTGTGTGTGTGTGTGTGTGTGTGTGTGTGTGTGTGTGTTCCAAAAGCACTTGAAGTTCCATGTAAAAGTCAGTTCACTCTGTAGCCTCTCTTAGCATCTTGTCAATATTTGTGTTGAAAAATAAGAGAACAATCACACGCTAACTATTTTTATGAACTTCCCCACCCAAATGTCCCACACAGGTTATTATAAATCTGTTTCTTCTTCAAGTGTGTTTACTTCAGACTGTATTAACAGTGCCCTCTGGTGCCCACAGCCTCACAGCTTAGTGGGAGCTCCTGGGGCAGCAGAGGTGGGATGTGAGTCTGAGTGTCTCTGGCTCTTCTATTTCTCTTTTGCACCCTCACACATGATCCTTTTCCATTCCACAGCTCTATTTTTTTTTGCCTGCATTTCTAACTGAGCTCTGAGTCATCTATCTCAACCTTTAATTCAAGACGGTGCCTGGACCCTACCCAAACCATAGATAGATACCCGTGAGGTTGGGCAGATGATAACATGTGTTTCTCTCACTCTGGATCAACAGACGGCTGAGATTTGTTCCAGGGCAGCAGAAGCCAATTCTATTTTCTTGTGTTACAACGTGGGACTCAAGTCATGCGTAGGGCAGGCTGAGTGATTTCCTAATTCAGAACAGTGTGTGATGTGGTGCACCATGTTGATCGAGTTCCATTTAGTTCCTCCTTTGCAGCCAAGTGCAGTTGTAAGATCCAGGGGACAGCACTCTAAATCTGCTCACTTTGTCATCTGTAGTGGTTACTGTTCCAGTTGGAGAAGTGGATTATGGGAAAATTATCAAGAAAGCAAGTGTAACGTCTCCTGATGAGTTGAGGCTCCATTTGAATGTCATGGTTTTAAGGTAATTATTATAATCACCCTCATGGGAGTGTGATGTGGGGAAGTTAGTGACTGAGGAAGTATATGATTCCTGCTGAGTGCAGGATAGACATAGGGGTATATTGGAGAGATGAAAGGTAGCTTCCTGGTTTGTCAAAGAGGACCACCTTGCACAGGTTGAGATGGGCTGATCCTGAGTCAGCAACAGTCAATAACATCATTTTGAGGACTGTCAGTTATTGGTTACAGCGATGAACATAGGCTGGTACAATCTGAATACATGGCTAGTTAACTTATTCTTTCACAACACATAAATCCCTTTCTCCTATGCCTGAGTGCTGTCCATGATGACCTATGTGCTTTTCACACAGGTCATTAGCCATTTGCTTCCTCAGTTGCCTTAGCATAGGGGTTATGCACCCAAACTCTGGACTCAGATGGACCTGGGTTTGAATCCCAGCCATGTAGATAAATTGCTTTACTTCACTTCCTGTTAATTTCCTTTCCCATCTGCTGGAATTTTTGTGAGAGTTGAAGTCTATAACCCTCCATGTCTGGCACAGTCTTAGGCTGCCATTTCAATGATGGTGTCATGGTTGAAAGGAGTTGGCTCACAACTACAGAAAAGGAAACAATCCATGTATCCAAGGAAGCAGCAGAGCTGAGTCACTGTCCTCTCCATTGCCTTATCAAGGATTGTTCAGCTATGTGTTTCTTGCTAGCATCAAGAGTTTCTACAACTCATGCCATTAGACAAGTATGAGACCTGTGCTTTCCAGCCATGGACATACAGAACTACACAGTGTCTACATGATGTGCTAATGTTTAGGGTAAAGTATAATATTGTGTGTGTGTGTGTGTGTGTGTGTGTGTGTGTGTGTGTGTGTGTGGTCTATACACATATAATTGTTGGGGACTTAAATAGAACCATCAACTTCTTACCATGGAAATAAGGACATTCAAAGTTACACGCTGCACCAACATCTATTGGCTACATTGGAGGGAGACAGCAATTATGTACAATGTATTCGGTATGGTGGCATTCGCATTTCTCTACAATATGCATGGTTAGTGCAGGTGTTTTCCCTGTGTGCTTCTGGGACATCAGGACCTCCAGTTAATTAGATTTTCATTCAAGGGACTCAGGCTATACGGTCCTGGAGACTACCTAACTGACATTGGTCACAACAGTAATTCGAGAGTGTGTGACTAGGACATCAAAAAGGGTCAATCAGCCGCTGTACTGGATAGATTTGTCTCCATGGTAAAACTTGGGATGGAAGTCATCAGCACAGAGAGTAGATCTTGGAATGTCCCAAGGCTCCCAGCCACCCACTCGGAGGGGGACTCAGCAACTGAAACTGAACTGAAACATAGGGATGCTCTCCTGAAGGTCATCCCAGCCCCACATGCTTTGCAGATGGCCCAAGGGTCATGGAGCTTGAGAGGTAGAGTAGACATTCATGGATTCAAGCCAGGGAATTCAAAGTGATTTGAAGAGATTACCAAGGCTTATGTGTCCTTTACCGCCTTGAATAAGCCAGTGGCACACTGTCCCCAGAGACCAACACTGATTAGTCATCACACTTTCTGAGGACATCTCAGAGTTGCCAAGTCTGACATGAGTCTGCTCTAAAGGACAAAGGACACACCAGCCTCTGCAGGAAGAGGTTGGGGTGGTGGTGCTCAGCTATATCTGTGTCTTGTATTTTGTTGAAGGTCAACAGATGGCCTCCACATAGAGAGAGGCATGGCAGGTTAGACATGATAGTGGTTGGCTAGCAAGATGGGGTTTCCAGACTCTCATCACACAAAATAATATTTCTGCCTAAAGACCTAGAAGAAATAATACAGGGCACTGGAGATACCTTGACATTGGAATCAAATGGAATTGACCATGTGATTATCATGAAGTCATGGCCACCTTTGGAGCCAGGCAGATATGCTATGGGTTCTGATTGTACCATTTCTGAACTATGTAAGAGTAGAGAGATCACTTACCCTCACTGATCTATCTTCATCTGCTGCTCTATCCATCACTACAGCCACCATAAACATGTGACTTGCAAGCTACTGGAATGTGGTCCCTGTGGCCTGAGGCAGGGCAAAGTCCCTACTTGGTGATAGACACTAAGTATTTTGGAAAAAAATAAGAAAGGGCTAATAAGACAGCCCAATGGATAATGTGTTCATGGCATGTCTATGAAATAACCCAACAAAACCTACTTAAGGAAGGAAGGCTGTATCACAGTTTGCGGATACAGCCATCACGGTAGATAAGCCACAGCAGCAGGAACATGAGGCAGCTGCTCCCATCCTGTTTGGAGTCAGGAAGCAGACAGTCATGAATGCCACTGCTCACTCAGCTCTCTTTAGTCAGTCGAGGACCCCAGCCCATGGAATGGGGCCACTCACAATTAGAGTTGGTTTGCCTGCCTTAATTAACCTAACCAAGACAATCTCACAGGCATGCCCAGAGACATATTTCCTAGGTGAGTCGAGGCCCTTTCAAGTTGACAGTCAATATGTCTCTGGTGACAGAATTTGTACCTGTCCTTATGGAGAGACACATGGGTACAAAGTCACCACCATTTACCACCAGAGCATCTTTCCTACAAGACTAAGACAGATTCTCATCACATCACACACCACAACCTGGTGTTCAGATTCCCAGTATCCATGTAAATGCTGAGAGTAGGCATGGTTGGCCTGTAATCCCAGTACTTGGGAAGTGGAGACAGGGAATTCCCAGGGTAAACTGCTAGCTAGAATAGTCAAATTGGTGGATCCAGCAAGAGATTTTGCCTCTGTAAATGAAGGGTAGACTGCTCTACACTGGATCTCAATCTCTGTCGGTAGCCATCCCCACATATGTGCCTGTACACATGAGAGCACACATATATACATTCACACATCACACACATCACACACACAACACAACCCAAAAAAAGGAATAGAAAATATTTCATTGATGATTTTCTTTATTTACCACAGTTTGATGTGTTAAAATAATAGTATTTCAGATGTTCTGGGCTAAATACAATTTATTACTAAAGTTAACCTTATCCTTTTTTTTTTCATTTTTATTATGACACTAGAAAATTTAGTTACATGTGCCACATGCACAGAAAATGTCAAGGTTTCCACTATCCTGTTGGGGAATGCTGGTCTATAATGAGGACTTATTGAGGAGGAGGGACAAAGGTAGTGACAGAAGATGACATGAAGTCCTGCTTTCTGCAGGGCTCTATGCCCTGCTCTTTAACCCTCTCAGTAGCCCAACAAGGTGACAGCTTGTTCATTATACCATTTTACGGATGAGGAATTCAGACAGGAAACGATTTGCTCAGTGCCTAACAGTGTATGTGTCTAACGGAAGTTAGTTCAAACTCTGCATTTGGACTTAAGAACATAGTTTCTTAAATATCAGTTGTTGATTATCTTGCATCCAGGTTATTGAATGTGGTCCACCCTGACACACACACACACACACACACACACACACACACACACACACACACACACACACGTTTTTTTGAGGCAGGGTTTCTCTGTGTAGACTTGACTGTCCAGGAATTTGTTCTGTAGACCAGGCTGACCTCAAGCTCACAGAGATCTGCCTGCCTCTTGTCTCCTGAATGGCAGGATTAAAGGCGTGCAACACCACTGCTGGGCACTCCCCCCCCCCATGCTGTATATTTTTAAGGATTAAATGCAGGCCCAAGAGTGAACCCTCTGCTTAAAGACTTATTTAGTAAGATCTCTAGAAACAATGATGGCTGCCCTTAATGTGATTATAACAAGGAGGAAGTGGAGGAGTAGATGGAGGAGGAGAAGCAGTAAGAAGTGGGGGAGGGTGAAACGAGGAAGTACAGGATGGGGAATGAGGAAGGAGAAAGCAGGCCTGGAGAGACAATGGCTCATTGGTTAAGAGTGCTCACTGCCCTTGCAGAGGAACTAGATTTGAGACATCTCTGATGCCCTTCTCTGGCCTCCTCGGGTACCTATGTTCAAGTGGTGCATGTATATTTATGTAGGTACACAATGCACACATAAAATAAAGTTGTGTCGAGTGGGAAAGGAGAAGTAGGAGGAAGAAAAGGAGGTATTATTTTCGTTTTTATCACCATGACAGCATCGGAACTGTCCTGGGCACGTCTCATACTCCGTGGTGTGATTTAATGCCCACAGCAAGCCTGGCTGGGCTTCGCCCTCTTAGCCCCTTACTGTTTGCTGGACTGTATTCATTGTCATCAGTCTTGCTCATGAAGATTTACCTCTACCTGAGGACACTTGACTGTGGCCCGTTGGGTGTGTACGAGGCTGGCTATGGCAGAGGGGTTGAGGCCGGGAACCAGTGAGAGATGAGCTGAGATGACAGGGGATGGTTGGGATTGGGTTTTATAAGAGCTTATTTTAGCTTCTGATTCATGAAGGGAAATTGTGAGCAAGCGCTATTCTCCACATTTGGGCATCAAGGGTTCTAAGGGAAGTGTGACCAGCTGTTGAAAAGATTGGTGAGGGTAGGAAAGAAACAATGGGAAATCTAAACCTGGGAAAGCTAGTTGGGATCAAAGGATGCTCTTTCCCTTTAAGGAATTGTAGAGGTTAATTTGGCACTGTTGGTTATGTTGCCATGTCTAATTGTATGGAATAATCAAGCAATTACAGTGACCTGGAAAGCCTTGAAATGAGAAATATAGGGCTGCAGTGGTGTCTGTCTACCTTGGGTTTGGAAACCTCTGGTGACAGAATTCATATCCAACCATGCTCTGGAACACCTGGGCAAAATCATTAGGAAAATTGTTCCTGCTAATCTCTGGCAGGGTTGGTCAACTCAACACCTAGAGTCTCTTACTTGAAGACCAAGACATACATATTCCTGTCACACACAAGCAGTGGATGGTGAGGGTCAACCTCACTCAGCATCTTGGCTAGGCCAGATTCAAGCTGAGTGTTACAAGGGACCTCCTTCAGTCCCTGTGCTAACTCTCTAAAGTATCTAATTTTTTTTAAACCTCATTTTACAAGGGAATCAAATTACTGTGTTGGCCTATTTTATTACAAGTTAACAGAGCCAGAATCCCCAACTACGTTGATCTGATGCCCAAAGCCATATTGATTCCCTCCCCATCATGCATCTTTTTCTTTTGACCCCATATCATGATCAGAGCCTTCTCTACTTACACCAATCTCATTAACAAGACCTCCCAGAGACCAGAGCTGACTCACCTCCGTTGGCATTCAGCAGTAAGCCCCGGAAGTCTCCTGGAAGGGGTAGAAGTAATTGTTCTTGTATTAAATCCAACTTGGCTTTGTTTTGAAGTTAAGAAGAAGAAGAAAAAAGGATGGATAGATGTTCTGGACAGAAAAGTCGGTTTCCTCAGTGTAATCAGTAAAATGAAATTAGATAGTTACCAGTAATTCATGTTGTATATACAATCACACACACAAATACATATGTATGACTATATGAATATAGATATCTAGATATACAGATTGGGTTTTATGTGTTTTGCTGCTTGTATTAGTTAGTTTTGTTCCTTTGAATGAATATTCTATCCAAGAGCAAGATATAGAACAAAGAGTTTATTTGGATTTATGATTTCAGTGGAATACATGTCTGTTATGGGAAATAAGTATGGCAGCAGGAAGCTGGCATGGTGGCAGGAAGAGGAAGCTAAGGAACACAGAGCAGGAAGAGCATGAACTCTCAGAGTCCCCCACTTCCAGAATGTACTTCCTGCAGCAAGACTGTACTGCCCCCAACAGCACCGTCAGCCATGGACCAAATGCTCAAATGCCTGAACCCATGAGGGGGTCGTTTTTCATTCAAACTATCACAGTACTTATTATTTTTGATAAATGCTAACTGCCTCTGTGTAGCCTCTGAAACTACTCAGTGTTTGTTGCTATTTTTAAACTAAAACAATTAGGGTCTGGAGAGTTGATTTGGCAGTTAGAGTGGATGCTGCTCTTGCAGAGGGGCCAAAGTTTTGTTCCCTGCCTGCACATTAGGTGGTTCACAACCACCTTATAACTCCAGCTCCAGGAGATTTGACTCCCTCTTAGGCCTCCATGGGCAACACACTCATGTGGCATACATTCGCATAGGCACATCTTCATACAGATAAAATAACCGATATGATTGTTGAAGTTGTTCAAGTAGTGAGAGAATGAAGCCTTGTTATTATAAATCAAAACAGTTTCTCAGATGTGAAAGTGCACATGCTCCCTCCAAGCCTCCTGCTCTTCCCAGAGGTGACCCTTCTGTTAGTGTTATGTGACTCTCTGTGGTCTTTATTCCCCTACAGAAATTCATTTATAGGCATATGTGGATGTGTCCTTACGCAGCATACAGCTCGACAGCTGTTTTTTTTTTTTTTTGGTTTTTCGAGACAGGGTTTCTCTGTGTAGCTTTGTGCCTTTCCTGGAACTCACTTTGTAGACCAGGCTGGCCTCGAACTCACAGAGATCCGCCTGTCTCTGCCTCCCGAGTGCTGGGATTAAAGGCGTGTGCCACCACCGCCCGGTTCGACAGCTGGTTTTGCATTATGATGGCTTTGTTTTCCTTAGTGGTTATGTTAGTTAATTTTCCCATCACACCGACCAAATCCTGACAGTAAGCACTAAAAGGAGGAAGGATTTAGTCTGGTTCACAGTTTGAGGATAGACTGCCCAACATGTCGAGGACCATATGGTAGCTGCAGGAGAATAAGGCAGCTGGTCACTCTGTATCAAAATCAAGAAACAGGCTTGAGCTGTATCCTTAAAGGCCCACGCCCTAGTAACCTACGTCCTCCTCTGAGCCCGCCTCTCAAAGTTTTGTAAAACCTTTCAAAACAGTGCCACCATCTGGGACCCAAGTGTTCTTGAGCCTGTGTATGGGGAACATTCCACCTTTAAACCATAATATTGGCTATCTGATATCCCAGAGTGCAGACATACACTGTGTTCTATTGATAACACAAGCCACATTCTATTGGCAGGCATTCAGGTAGAGCCTTGCTTTTCACTAGTATGAAAATTCTTTCCCTCCCGGGAATAACTGAACATTTACAGCCACTGTATGGCTGAGTAAATAGTTAAGATTTTATGTTATTTTTCTTGTCAAATCCAGAACCTTTGTTATGGATGGAACTGACTTCTTGAAATACACGTTTTACTACTTTCTAAGTTTTTATTTGAAAGACTTTTATGCACGTCTTCTAGACAACGCTTGTGGTCTGATTTGCTTTGAGAGTTCAGGGAGGCATCAGCTGAAGAGCATGGAAAATCTGCACATTGGAGACATGGAGTTCTACTTCTCTGTCTTTGTCTTGAAGACTGTATTCAACCGGAAGCAGGCGCTGGGAGCTGATGGCTATCAAGGGGAACAGCAGATAAGCTCATGATGTAGGACAGTGCCCAGACCCTTCGTATTTAAGGTCTTCTGTTAACTGTGCATAATAATCCATCTTAGATATGAGGTCTAGGTCAGTGTCCATAGCTAAGCTCTGAATCTAGACCTTGAGACTATCTGCAGCCATGCTGGGATTTTAGCAACTGCCCTTGTTTCCATTCAACGAAGTGTCTCCAAATATTCTATGACCCATTGTTAGACAAGGAGCGCTGTTATGCTGGTTGCCAATCCATCCTTAAGGAAATGGTCCCTGGGATGTCCTGCTTTCTCTCATCTCTGTGGACAAATAAATCTGTGAACCTCCATAAAATGAGTGAGCAAGGGGGTACATAGTGGCCCAGGACTGTCATGTGAAGATGAAAGCTGATGCTGGAGTGATACTTCTACTTGTGTGGGAAGTCCATTTCCTGTGGGAAGTCTGTCTCATGTTGGAAGTTCTCCCATGTGGGAAGTCTTCCATATGAGGAAAGTCCTCCCCATGCAGAAAGTCATCCCCTGAGATCTCCTTCCAGTCAGTAGGAATTATCTGAGGAGATATTTTATCACAGTGTATCAACTAACTCAGCTCTAGGGATCAAGAGTTCATGAGCTGTTCCACATTTAAATAATAATAGTAGAAACACCAGGAGCGAGCCTCAGGCTCTACACATGAGTTTGCAATGGGCATTTAAACAAGAGCCCCCAAGTGATTTACATGCATGGTAAAGCTGAAGAGTCCAAGGCTGGTACTGAATTCATACATATTGTGGTTAGTCACCTGTACAGGTCCGGAGTGGGAGGGCTGTCCTTTGGAGTGGGTGAGGCCAAACTTGAACTGGAATGAAAGTATGACCCAAAGAAGGAAAACCTAGAAAGTGCTCATAGGGCTTGTAAACAGGAGAGGAAAAGGCTAAACGCACTGGCCAGCTGTTTAAAGAAGCAACTATGCAAAGCGAGGCAGGGGAGGAACTGGATGAAGCCTCAGGTGGGAGCCAGGGAGACAGAGAACAGTAGCTACTAGGATGCTGTGGGGTGAGGCTCAGGCTCCTTCAGATCAGGATGTAGATGTAACCAACCGTCTTATTAAATAAGAAACACAGAACCAATGCAAAGAAGAAAGCCAAGAGATCAGAGCTAAGAGCCTTACCCGCCTGCTGTAGCTAGCCAAGAGACCTCTCTGAAAAAGAGACCTACTTCCTGTGTGTTTGTCTTTATATAGTCTTTCTGTTCTGCCTTCTCTTTGGTTGTAAACCCAAACACATGACTGCCTTGTCACTGCCTGTCTGTAGAGACTTTCAGGTCTTCTATGGTTGATATTGAGATTAAAGGCGCGTGTCTCCAATGTTGGCTGTATCCTTGAACACACAGCGATCTACCTAGCTCTGTCTACCAAGTTCTGGGATTAAAGGCATGTGCCACCACCGCTACACTCTTGCTATGGCTCTAATAGCTCTGACCCCCAGGCAACTTTATTTATTAACATACAATTAAAATTACATTTCAGTACAAATAAAATACCACCATATCAGGAAGTGCTGAGGAAGGCTTAGGTCCCTCATGCATGGTGCTCATTTTACGGAGGTGGACTAGAAAGCTCCTATTGAACTTGTTTAATTCTTGACCATGAGTTGTATGTATCCCAAGATAGCTCTGAATAGCTCTGAATGTAACCCAACACTGTTGGGTCCGGGGTCATACAATAATGGGGAACAGGCCACCAAAGTCTATTAAGCCAGAAGCAAACTTTATTCCAGAAAAAAAATGAAAAAATAAAAATAAAAAACACTGTAGGGGCCAAAAAGCTTATCAGCTAGCTGAGACCACAGCCAGAGTTGGAATTTAAGGCTATGGCAATGGAGGTGGGTACTGGTCCCCTTTTATAGTGTCAGGCATGGGGTGCATGCTAGGAGTCACATAGAAACAACTATTAAAAGTTAAATTTGGCCCAGGCAGTTGTTGGCTATAAGGGGCAAGGAGGTTAAAAGTTAACCCCTGGCTGTTGACGGAGGAGCTGGCTGTAACGCAGAGAGACATTGTTAGCAGTTAACCTTTAGAGCTGATGACTGCCAGCTTCTATTTATTAAGTTTATAATTTTATATTTCTATATTCCTGGACCCTTTACCACAAAATCATAAATTTGCTTAAAATATATAAGACATTTTGTGATGTTATAACTTGATTGTGTGATTCTAGAGTGTGAACCTTTTGAGAGTAATGTGTAGATGCTTGGTCATCTACACCATTCTGTCCTAAAGAACCACACTGTTGGTCTGTACCAAGGCTCCTTGAAACTGTTGTGAGTCTAGTGGCCACACTGGCTGTAGATGCAGACTTACCAGCATCCTCCTGTGTTCATTGCTAGGGCTTCCAGAGTAAAGTACTGTACTTAAGGCAGCGTAAACAACAGACGTTTTCTCGTACTCTAAAGGCTGAAAACTCAAAACCAAAGTGTGGGCTTGTTTTTCCTCATAAGGTCATCCATCTGTTCAGTGTCATCTTCTTATAAGGACAACCGTCATGTTGGATTTGGACTTTCCCAGGGAATCTGATCTTGACTTATGTCTCTCTGCAAGTTCACATTTCCAAATACAGCCATGTGGGAGGTCCTGAGTTTAGGGCTTCAAAATGTGAAGCTGGGAGGTCAGCAAAGGCTGGGGTTCAGCCCACTACCCTTGGTCCCTGACACTCCTGAGTACCTAGACCTCCCCTTCTCTCTACTGCTTTGCTCCATGGGCTCTGAGCCCTTGGAGGATGAAGCCAAGTTACACTCCAAAACTATATTTCCCTCCAGAAGGCATTTTCTATTCTGTGGGAACACCACATATACAACGCCCCCCCCCCCAGGTCAGAACATGGTTGCCTCAAGATTCTGATGGATAGGTCAAGGGAATATGGATGCAAATGCATTTTGAAAGCTCACGGCAGCTATTGTTTGGTATAATGGAAAGTCATTAAGCATATTAGCAGCTGATTTTATAATTAAGTGCTAACGTTTTCTGGATGGAAACCTAAGTAACAGGAGAGATTGGCCCTTTGCAAAACATGTTTAAACAAAAAAAGATTTAGAGACAAGAAGTGCCTCTCATCTTAATTATTTTTTTGCATCATAAAAACCCAAGGAACAATGCATCCGGCAGCGGCATAATGGATGTGCAGCAGCTGTAGAAAACATCTCACTTCCTTTGTTTGGAAACACTGTTTTTACATTGGGAGAGAAAAATCTCATCCAGCTGATTTGATTCCAGAGCGTGGGGCGATCTGAGTGAGAGATAGGTGATGTTTGAAGAGTATCTATCAATGTCCATCAAATACCCGTGCAACATCAATGGGGACCATTGCTGTGTATCAGTTTGACAGGGCTTTCTCTGTATAACTACTGAGTCTGAAGCCAGAGGAGGATGAAGGAGCATCATACCTGCATATGGTCTCCAAGGAACTCAATTCCTAGTATGAGGAGTGAGAAGAGACAACTTCTCTTTCTTCCTGAGCATCATCATCACTTAAACTTGACCTGAAAGTAAAGTATGATCTGTCTGTTTTTAATGAGAAATACTCCAGTGGTGGAGTCAGCCATACTCAGGCAGGCTGTGCATCCTGCGTTCACGACATTCTTAAAGGTGCACCTTTGGCCAGTAAATTGTATCCACGGGGCTGAACAATGGCTAACACAACTATGGACCTCCAAGACCCAGCTTTCATTCTCTCCTTAGATTGGCCCTTCAGAAGACAACCCTCTGTCTTTATCTATGTAACACACACACACACACACACACACACACACACTAAATTTGTTACCATAGACCTGCCTTGAAGGGGGGACCAAAATTAGTTCTGTTTTGAAAACTCACATGGAAAAATAATGATGGGAAAGTGGGCAGGGGATTTGATTAATATGGCAGTATCAGGAGATGGAGGTCAAGTACCTCAGCCTATCTTCCAGGACATATGTGAGCACCCAGTTTCTATAAGGAAGGGCCAGAAGTAGGGAGCAGGGGGAGCATGCATAGCTAAACATTCCTGTTCAAGACATTCTCTGATTAATCATTCTTTGAGGCAGCTCAGAAGTCTCCATTACCTTCATCATTGAAGGGGCAGTTTGATTCCCATAACAAATTGTTTGTGTTTAGGTGGAAAGCCTCATTTTCCATTATAGGATAAATGCTACTGTCATGGGGTGGTCTGTCTGGAAGGCTTGGCTGTCCCTGGCATCCAAGTGACTGAAGATTTAAGGCAACAACAGAAAACCCCTGAGCCCTTCTCTAGGAGTCTGTCTAGGGAAGATACCCTAGTTACCCTTATCTTATTGCCTTCAGTCTTGAAGGGCAATGAAAGAGGTGAAGAAAGTTTAGGGCTAGTCAGTCCTGCATCCACAGTTCTGAGGCTGACATTCCTTAAATGATTAACATTTCCCCTGCCTCCATGTAGGGTTAAACAGGAATCAGACCTGAAGTTTGAAGACAGAGGAGACAGATGCCAAGTTAAGGCAGAGAATCTGTGCTTTGATCTCGCCTCTCAGCTATCACTGGACATCTGCAGGACCAAGTGGAGAGTCGGTGCTTTACAACGGACGCATCTGCTGAGTGCTCGTCACAAATAGTGCTTCCACAGCAATCGCTGACTCGTTTCTCATTGGCCACTGGTGTCCAGCTGGTTCTGGGTCAGGCTCAGATAGTCTGGGCTGGGCCAGCTAATGTGGTCAGTCAGAAGACTTGCCGGGACTAGTCAGTGTAGGATGATCTTTGCTAGTACATGCCATCTTTCCTTCAGGTCTCTGTCAGCCTTCTGTACTTCTATCTGGGTACAGTACCCAGAGAGAAATTGATTACTTAAGTGTTTTGTCAGGCTTCAGATCCCTTTGGAGAAAGTCAGTCACAGGGATCAGTGTGAGGGCATTCCCTAAAATCAGGAAGGCATGGGAAATTGGAGTCTTTAATGCAACAGAATAGGGACACAGCTCCCTATTCTGTAGACTCTCCAATTAGCATATTCATTTCCTGCTTCTAAATGAGGTTCAGTTGGCTTATCCCCTCTCCCCCCTTTTTTTGGAGCAGTAGAGTACTTGTCTCTGCATCCCCAACCTAGTTAGATGCAGACTTTAGAGACCAGGGTCACATAACTATGGTCACTTCACAGACACTGGCAGAAAGCTCACCCTTCACACCCATGAAGGGCATCCAAACAGTGCCAGACACCACTCGACTAAACTAGAGTGTACCATTGCTCAAACCCCACCCTTCCTAAAAAGCTCTTGCCGCCCTCTCTAGTGGACATGTGCTCCAGCCACACAGAATCCTTCTGCCTCTTTGCTTGGCACTGACAGATGGTCCTGGGTGAGCTGGAGTTGTCAACCAGCAAATATCTGAGCAATAGACGTGACCCCAGATAAGAAGTCCTCGCTCACTTCCTCGAGGTGGGAGAGCTTTCAGCTTCAAAAATTCAATTTCCTCCATTCATGCAGGGAACTCGAGGCCTGGGAAGAACTGATAACTGTTTCGTTCACTTGCTCAGTGTCTCGTCAGCCCTGAGAATTTTGCCTAACTGTTCCTTTCTCTAGAAAAATCTTCTTCCAGATGTTATACTTAGCCAAACCCTTTGTGACCCATCACACCTCGTAAAAACAGCTCTTTTCTTTTTTATTCATTTGTTCACCAAATATGTACTGACTATTCTCCATGTGCCAGGCACTATTCAGGCCCTGAATAAAGGACAATGACAAAGGTGATAATTTTGCTCTCATGCAGCTTACATGTAAAAGACAAAGGTCACAAATGAATAATCCAATAAATATGTACTGCATCAGATGCTGAAAAGAAAAATGCAATTAATAAGAAATAGTGATAGAGTATGCACATGTATACATGAGTGTGAATACATAGAGTATGTGTTAGGTGTGTGAATACTCACATACTTATGTATATGTGTGGAATGTGTGATAGGTGTGTATACACATGCATATATATAGCTTGTGCATATTGGATATGTGGGATATGTGTTGGGAGTGTGGTATATGCATACATGCTGGATATGTATACATGTGCATACATATGAGTGTATGTAACATGTATACATATGTAGGATATGTGTTGGTTGTATGCATACTCACATGCATGTGTATCTATCTGTGTGGTGTATATGTGTGTGTACGTGAATTATGTGTTGGAAATGTAGTGCATATGTACATGTATATATGTTTGGTGTGTGTACAAGTATATGTGGTGTGAATGCATACATGGGGTATATGTTGGGTATATGGACATGCATATATAAATGCATGTATATGTGTGTGTGATTTGGGTGCATATGTAAGGTATGTTAGGTATATGGACACATGTGTGATATACATACCTATGTGAAGTATATATATACATATGTATGCGTCTTTGTTGTGGTTTCTATTATATGAAGAGACGCCATGACCACAGCAACTCTTATAAATAAAACATTTAATTGGGGTGGCTCACTTACAGTTTCAGAGGTTCAGTCCATTATCATCATGGTCGGGAGCATGGACGCATGCAGGTAGATGTGGTACTGGAGGAGTAGCTGAGAGTACTACATTTTTCAGGCAACAAGAAGTTGACTGAGACACTGGGTGTTATTCCGAACATAGGAAGTCTCAAAGCCTGCCCCCACAGTGACACACTTCCAACAAGGCCCACAAGACTCACTCCAACAAAGCTACATCTACTAATAATGCCATCCCTATGAGATTATGGGGGGGCAATTACATTCAAACTACCACAGTGTGTGTGTGTGTGTGTGTGTGTGTGTGTGTGTGTGTGTGTGTGTAGACAGACAGACAGACAGATAGATAGGTAGATAGATAGATAGATAGATAGATAGATAGATAGATAGATAGATAGAGATATTAGATATAGATAGATATAGATATAGGTAGATAGATATAGATATAAATATAGATACAACTGCTCACATCTGAGTGGGACTCTAAACTGGCAGTTGGTCAGAAGTCTCTTCCATAAGCTGTATTCATTCAGGGGCTGAAATTACTTGAGGGAGCGGGTTCAGCAGGTATTTCAGGAAAGCTTCTTAGCACACAGAGCAGCATTTAGCTTTTAAAGGAGTACTGAGGAAGCCGTGGGGAGGGGGGAGGGTTAATAGTGAGAGAGTTGGAAGGTCATAAGAACTGAGGCTGCAGGCTCCTAATTGTGTTTTGTCTTGTAGATCCAACAAGTAAGTTTTAGTTTTGCTGGAAGTGTGACAGAAAGTGTGGCAGATAGAATAATGGTCCTTGAAGAGGACCATTCCCTACTTGCTAGAATCTGTGCACATATGACCTATAAAAAGGGGACTATGAAGCTGTGATTGAGTTAAGTGGTCCCCAAATCGCCTCAAGGGTCTTTATGAGAGGGAAGACAGTACTGAATCAGAGAGAAGATGGGCAACAGAGGACAGAGATTCGGGACTGCAAACCAAGAAATGCAGGGGGCTCTGGGAGTTGAAGGAGCCAGGAACAAATTCTCCTTGGGAGCTTCCAGAAGGAACCAGCCCTGTTGGTTCCTTGATCTCAGCCCGTAACAGCCAAACCAGATGTCTGAGCTGAATTGAGAATGGGCAACATGTATGCTGTGCAAAATCTCACCATGGGAAGTCACTGGAAGGCTTTGAGGAGAATTATGCTATGGCTTAAGTCACATCTTTTTAAAAGTCCCTGGCTAACTCTTGAGAGGAGTGAATGAGGAAGACTGAGTAAAAGGCTTAGCAGAGAGGAGAGTGTAGTGCTTGGCCTGTGTGGATGGTGGAAACGTGTGGATGGAGCCTGCCTGAGATGTAGTCTCCCTCAGACCCAGTGTGTAGGAGGTTGGTTATGGTGCTGAGGGAAAGAGAGGGACACAGATAACCCCCAGATTCCTAACTCCTGGTTCTAAAGCATGAAAATGTCATTTTCTGAGAAGAGGGAAGGTTGGAGATTTGGTACTTGTGTGTAGGTAGAAAGAACAGGTCCAGAATCTCACCTAGATGCATGTTACATTTGAAATGTCCATAAGCCATTGAAATGGAGATGTCAACCTGGCAGTTGTCGCTCCTGAGTTTTGAGCGTTCTGAGCTACAGGTATAAAACCAAGAGTTCGCTCACTGTGTGAAGAAGATGCTCATAGCCACGGGACTGGATGTGGCTGTCCAGAAGAAGCAGGTTGACTGAGGAGAACACAGGATGTGGATCCGGCATTCCACATGGGTTGTCTTACTGCTCTCCGGCACCCCCCCCCCCATTCAGGGCTCAGGCTGGTGAGGAGACATCTCAGAATGCTGGTGTCTAGCAGAACACAATAGAAGTTTCTTAGTTCCCTATTGCCCTCTTCTGTTTTGATAGTTAGGGTTGATTGTCAGCTTGGCTGGGTTGACAGTGGTGCTCCTGCCCCCCGTGCTGTGCCCACCCTGGTGGACCGCAGCCCTTGAAAGGGTGAGCCAAAATAAACATTTGTTCCTTTAGTAAGGTATTTTGTCACAACAATGTGGTGGCATCTTATATAACTACCTGGAACACTGCTAGACCCAAACTGAGTTTCTCCAGCAGGAATCCATGATGACAAGATATGGTGCTTTCTACGACAGATTAAAAAATAAGCTCCCACATTTAAGAAAGGCTACAGTCATATCAATGTGTGCACTATGATGCCCCTTGCCTGAGTGTACCCATGAAACTGCTTTAATACGGTTCATCAGATAAATAATGATTGTAAGAAAAGGGCAAATACTTGGTAGAAGCGGAAGGAAACATGCAGTGCGGAGGATGCAGAGGCATCCTGGATTGATTCATGGGCTCCTGTTGACTGTTTCCACGCCATAAATCTCGGTTGAAGAGCCTTGCTGTATCCAAAATGAGGGCCCAGAAACCCCAAACAAGAACGCAATGGCTCACCAGGGAAGGCTTTAACCAACCTAAGTGCTGCTTTCCTTCCCTGAAGAAACCTCCTCCATCTGTGCTAGAGTCGTTTGCTCTGCCTTCCTTGGAAAGGCAGAATTCGTACTCTCCCACACAGGAGCTTTTGTGCCCAACCTGACTTCAGAGCTAGTCCATGATAAACTTGCCAAATGAAGAAGTGAATGAGCACCGAGCCTCCCTCTGCTCTCTGGGTAAATGAAGAGGGAGGCCCGTGTGTGTGTGTGTGTGTGTGTGTGTGTGTGTGTGTGTGTGTGTGTGTGTGTGTGTGTATCAAAGGAGAGTCAGTATCTTGTGGAATCATAAGAAAGCCCAATGGCAAAGACCTGGTCCTGCTTTTGGGTCCTGTTACTGTTTGGATGTGAAATGTCCCTCATAGGCTCACGTGTTCGAACACTTGTTCCCTAGCTGATGACACCATTTTGGAAAGAAAGGAACCTTTGGGAGGTGGAGCCTTGCTGGGGGAAATGGGTCACTGGGAGCCAGCAATGAGGTTTTAGAGCCCAGACCCACTTCCTGTCTGCTCTTTTTGGACTGTAGATACAATGTGACCAACTGCCTCATGCCCATGCCACCATGCCTTCTCTGCCACGATGGACTGCATCCTCACATGGTGAACCAAAATAATTCCTTCCTCCATTCAGTTGTAAGAAAAATGAAGCTCCCAAGAAAGCCATACACATGCTTGGTGATTTTTGTGTGTGTGTGTGTGTAAGCCATCTTCTAGTACAGAATGCTCACACTGGTGTTGTCTTGCCATTGGACACATGGCGTAGCTCCTGATGCTGATCTGTGTGGTTTGCTGTACCTAGACAACATAGCATATGTAAGTAAGGTTGTATTTCTTGTTTTCACATCTGTATGGCATCTTGGAGTGTTCCAAGTGCCTCTCATCCCCATAAGTTTCATCTTGGGCTCAGGATGAAGGGGATATTATTTCTTTACAAGGAAGCCTCCTCATGGTGGATGTAGGACCTACATAAAATGGTACGTAGAACTACACAATGCCCCTCACAGCCTAAGCTCAGAGGAAATGTACTAGAATTTCCATCCAAATTCCACCCACCAAAGCAGAACGCATGGCCAAGACCATTATTGTGGGAAATGAGAGTGTGCTGTTCCCATGGAGGTTGAGGAAAAGAAGGGAGAACTTACCAAGTAATAAGCCAATCTCTACAAGGAAGAATGTGACTATTTGGTTTGAAATAGTACAATTTTAACAAGATCAGTATCATGTTTATGTGTGGTATTTCTCAGGTGGAAAACAGACAATGCATTGTGTGGATTATCACAATTGCCATTCACTGTTGGTTCGACTTAGCTACCAGCCTCAGGTTGGATCTGGGATTCCAACTGTCCATTTTCCTTATCAGATGTGTGCATTGTGTTGCCTTTCCTTTCTGCCCTGAGCACATGGAGGCCTTGTGACTGAGTTCTAGCTGATGGAATGTGGTAGTAGCCCAGGCCTGGCTGGTGTAGGCCTCCCACACGTACTGCCCCAGGCTCTTTCCATTTCTACCTGATGAATGTCCTCAAGTAGGGTGACAATGAGGTTAAAAATGGAAGACGGCAGTTGCCCACCAAGCTACTGGAATGTTACAATTTATATGGGAGAACAATTAGAGTTATCCTATTATACATGTATTATACATAGCATATATTAAAAATTTGGTGTGTGGGGGAGGGGCATATGTGCACATATGTGTTCAAGTGCACATATGTGTTTAAGTGCATGAATGTAGTTAGTGACCAGAGAAGGATGTTGGGTACCCTGCTCTCCAACTTATTTCCTTTAGACGGGATCTCTCATTGAATATTAGAATTAGACCAGCAGCCAGAAAGCTCCAGCAAAACTTCTGTGACCATCCCCCAGAGTGTTGGGGTGACAGGTGCACTCAGCCATGCCCAACTTTCTACATGAGTGATGGGAATTTTAACTCAGATCATTGTAATAGCACAATAAGTTCTCTTATTCACTAATCCAACTACCCAGTCTGTTTTTTTTTTTTTCCAGTTTCATGATTAATAAAAGACTCACTCTCTTACACTCCACAATCTCTGCTGCACATAGTGGAATGTATCCGCAGACTGAATATGTCCTCATTTCTAAGAGCCTCCCCCCCCCCCCCCCCCCCCGCTCCTTCAGGGATATAGCTGATGACAGTTAACTATTACTGAAGCCTTTACTATATGCCAACACTTGATGCCTGTGGGTTCTATCTACATTTTGAATCTTGAAGATCCTGTGATGGCTACAGTGGTCATTTTTCTGAGTGTGAATCTGAGCTCAGTGTGGACAAGCTACCAGATAGAATTGAACTGCTGGAATCAGAGATGCCAGGGCCATAGCTCAGGTGGTAGGACCACATTTGTGTGGCTTGCTGCTGGACTGAGAGCCTGGCCAAATCCATCACCAGCCCTGCTTGCAGTCCTGTCTTTCTCCAGGCAGCTTCTCGGGAGTCTTATAAACTCATGGTAGTTTTCTATAGCTTCTGATAGTCCACCTCCCCACTGGAGCCTGGTTCTGGATCATCCCTCCATCTCTCCAAATTTGAGGCACCTCACCATTTTTTGTCACAGTTTCTGTTTAGATCTCGACCCCCTATAAACCATTAAGAACCTTGTCCTGTCTACCATCTGCTCCCCAAGCCAAGGAGGCCACATCGATAGCAGAGCCTCTTCCACTCTTCCTGGGGATGGAGAGGCTGATTATTAGTGGCTATGCTTTCCAGAGTGCTGAAGCCAAGGGCGACGGGAAAAGCACCATCAAGGCTGCCACGTCAAGGCGGTGGACTCTCTGGAACAGTGATGAATGGCTTCTAAGGGGCTGCTCACACTCCGACAGCATAATAAGGTGCTGTCCAAATGACTCTTGCCAAAAAGAGTGTTGACACTCCCTTGTTGGCAACAGGCCTCTCCTTCTGCCTGGGGCTGGGCTCCTGTCCATGTCATTTAACCTTGTCAGTTTCCAAAAACCAACTAAAGGCAGCTCAGAGAACCAGGGAGGCTCTGGAAGGTGACTCGGGGTGAAAACATGGAGGTCATCAGGGAATACCAAGCCTAGAGTCCTCCACAGTCCCCAGATAGCCACAGGCTAAGCCTGGAGTTGACTGTGTTATGAGATTAGGGTTTGGGGTTCAAGAGGGACACTGAGATGAATTGTCCCTTTGCATAAGAAATGTATTAGAAGAGTTAGTGCTATGAGCAGACAGGCAGGTAATAGTGTGCCAAGGGCTTTGAAGAGTTTCAGGCCCATATTGCAGATTGGTGGATCCCCTTTCAGGTTTCAGAGGGGAGGTGTTTATGAGTCACATGGTTGATAAGTAGTCTGTAACACACACTTTTGGTGAGGCTATTATTAAGCTATGAGATTCAAGAGGGCAAGAATCTAGAAAACAAATCATATTAGTTTTGAAAAGCAGTTATTTTGGTCAACTGTCACAGTTCCATCAACACGAGGAGCTTTGTGAAGTGATGTGGCCCTGACTGTCAATAAGCAGTTCATAGCATGAGAGTCAAAATGACAGCTTGGCCTGCAATCACTTCTGAGTCTCTGCACAGCTCAGTTTCCTCATGTGAATACCCGGATGCTAAGAAATCATGCCATAGAGTGAGGGTCTCTCGGAGAGATGGGGTTGCACAGAGCACCCATCTCTGTGTCATTTATTTAGGCTGTGGAGTCCTGAGTGAGGTTGGTTTGGTCCACAGTGTTGTTCGAGAGGAAAGATAAGGTCCCCTGTGGGGGTCCCATCTTGAGGCTTCCTGTAAGCTGAGCCCCAGGAGAGAGTGTCAGAGGAAAATATTTGAGAGCCTGTTGCCTGGCTCCTTGACAATCTTAGCTGCCTGTGTCTGACTGATTCCCATCCGGGAGCAGTGATTTTGTTCTGGGATGGGGAGACTCCAGTTTGTGTACTGTAGTGGCAAAGGGAGCAGCCGAGAGAGCCAGGCTGGACACCATGACTCTGGGGATTCCAAACACAAGCGCTTGGTGAGTTTAAAGATAGAAAGGGTTAGAATGATCAGTGTGAGGGACCAAGTTGTTGCTATGACTGGATCTCCTCTTTGACTGAGTCATTCTTAGAAAGTCCTAGCCAAGGGAGTGTAGTCTTTTTAAATGTCTAGTGCTGATGGGAAGTCCAGTCTGGCTTCCCGTTCCTAAGCAGATAAGGATTGTCCTGAGTTTAATTCCCCAGAAGTAAACCCCAAGACTGATCCCAGGAAGCTCCAATAGAGAAGTAGAAAGATATAGGTAAAGAATACCAACCAAAAGACACCCATGCCCTGCTCCCTAGAATCTGAGACAATTAGAGCTCCTAGGGCAGGACAGGGACACAGACTGACCAGCTGTGCCCTAAGTGTAGCTACAGAGATCCCAGTGAAAGGCAGACAAGGAGAGGAACCCTAGGGCTAGAGGCCCTTCCCATGCTGCTGCTGACAGGAAGTCTTCTTACAGCCCCAAGGGAGGATGTGAGATAACCACTTGACACCCTACCTATCTTCAGAAGGCCTCTTCTAAGGAATGCTCCAGGGACTGAGGACTTTGCCATTGTCCCAAGGGTTGCTACCTCAAATCTTAGAGGAGGCTTCTCTCAATGCAGCCTGCTCTTCAACCCTCTGTCCATGTGTGTGGAGATATGAGAAGTTACCACATGGCATCCTTGGTGTGAAGAAGGCCAAATAACTAAAAACTATACTGGGGGATGAAGGCCTTCTCTGGCTACCCACCCCCTATCCCTGGATACACTCTCAGGGCCTCTGAAGCACAGGGGCAAATGCACTGCTCTGTTGACCCTACAGGAACTCTTTGCTACCCAAAGGCCCTCTCTGCTCTAGTGACCCTCAGAGCTGCCCCTTAAACCAACCAAGCTCTGTGTAATCCCAGTCTTAAACTCTTTGAATTCTCTTGTTCTTGAAGCATCTCAGAAAGGGGCTTGTTGTTCTGCCAAAGCAGCTTCTCCCATGAGCCTTTGTTACACAAATAAAGTGGATGTCTGCTTTTGTTCCCCCTGCTCCACTTTCTGGCGCTCCCCATCCAGGCTTTTAACAGGGTTTATTATAAATGGGAAAGAAAGGCGCTCTGCCTCACAGGGCAGCCATGCATTCTTCTTCTAGCTCCTGCCCTCTAGCGCCTGTGTTTCCAATAATGAATGTCACAGGGGGGCAGCGAGATGAATGGGGACTGATAAGTACAACCCATTATGTGCTCAGCTCCGAGGAGCTGGCTAAGGGTGCTACCTCCAGATCCCATGTGGCAGGCAGGAGAAAGTACTTCCTCTGCGGTCCAGTGTCTTCCTCAGCCAGGAAAGGTCTCTGGGATGGACGATGGGGAGATGCTGGACTCAGAGTCCAGGGATTTAAGCATACTCACTGTTCTGGTTTTGCTAATATTGTGTGTGCTGTGAAACTAGTCACATGACCAAAGCTTCTGAGCTTTGGTTTCCTTCCCTGCAAAGCAAAATCAGTTCTTGCTGGTCCCTCACACCTCACAATTCCGTAGGTCTTCACTGGAGCCCAGTCAGGGAAGTGATTGATGCCCAAGTATGAGGACCTGAGTTTGAATCTCCAGTACCTGCATCACCCCTACTGTAACCCCAACTCTAGAAAGGGAACATGACCCGCAGACAGGACTTCAGTGGTCAGACCTTCTAGCCAAATCTGTGAGTTATAGGTTCAGCGAGAGACCCTGTTTCAGAACCTAAGGTAGAGAGCCAGAGAAGACAACTGACATCAGCCTCTGGCCTCCACATGCTTACACATACACCAGTCCCCTCGTCTGCCTCAGAGCGCCGATGCAGGTTGCTGCTCTGTCCCATGGGATCCAGAAGACAGGCCACCCAGGCCCGTACAAGGTGCTGAGATCACAGATAGACTGGGTGTTATCTGGCCACGGCCTGGAGGCTGCCTGTCAGCTGGGGGTATTGAGCAGGAGAGGGAGCCCACAGAAGGCCGGAGGGTTAGGGAGGAGGTTCTGGTAGAGGCTCCCAGGTGGGATGACAGTTGGAGAGCCCCACAAGAGGGAAGGACTGGTGCTGTGAGTGATGACTGGTGCGCTCTTGGCACCCTTGGTAGGTGTGAAGTTTGGATTTTGCCCATACTTCACTCTCTTTGAACCTCCTTGTGGTTGTTGAAGTCCCACTTGCTGTGCTGGTATAACTCAAGGTCCCAGCACCCTCAGTAATTCTGTCCTTTACTAAGGGGGATGCCATTCTGAATAAGAGAGCACATGTGTAAAATCATAAATATATTTGGTGTATCTGCTGGCATGATGGTTAATCTTCATTGGTAACTTGGGTTGACTTTGAATTGCCATGGAAACTTACCTCTGACTGTTTGTTTGTTTGTTTGTTTGAGGGTGATTCCAGAAAGGTCTAAATGAAGAGGGGCATCCATGCTGAACATGAGCAGCACCATCCCATAGGCTGAGAGAAAGCAAAGCATCCCTCTGTCTTAGTTCTGGACTGCAGACGCAGTGAGGCAGCTGCCTCATGCCCCTGTAGCCACGCCTTCCCACCACAGTGGACTGCGGTCCCCTCAGCTATGAGCCACAATCAACCCATTTAGTTGTCTGGGTCAGCCATCTCCTCACAGCGATGGGAAAAGTAATACAATCAGTATGCTCTACAGCTGCACTGATGGCCCCCCTCCCCTCTTCCTCCTCCTCTTCATCTCCTTCTTCTTTGCGTGGAACTTAAGGTACAACTAACATAGTCCCATTTGTGATCTCTTGAACAGCTGATGTCTGATTGTCTCTGACTCTTCGTTTTATGTCTGTTGTGAGACTTCAACCCTAAAAAAAATGATGACACTTTAAAAAATATTAGCAGTTCCAGGGCAGTGACAAGGGTCTAGTCAGGTGGTCACACCTTTCTATGGGGCGCCAGGGGCTTAAAGTTGGGGCAAGTGGTATCTGAGAGAGGAGGGCAGGGCCTCATTATAAAAGTAGGAAGCTCCCTGGTGACCCCAGAGACCCTCGCCTCTCTCCTGGCATTCATCTTTTTATGTGATTCATTTTTGTAATGACTCAGGAGTGACTGAGGGTGACAGAGGTTCCCATTTGCTGACCTCAGAGGCTACATCTCGAAGAGCATAGTGATTTTCCGTATTGGATATCTGAGTCTCCCGCCTTGAGAATCCATCCCCACGGCAGGAGGACACAGAGCAGCCCTATGGAGAGGCCCTGGTGGAGGAGAAATGGGATGGGGCCTCTGGCCAACTGCTCAGTCTTTGTCAGCCATGTGAGGAAGCTACTTTCAAAGTCCCTCCAGCCTTCGGTGGCTGTCCAGCTTGCCAGGCTTCGGGAGAGGACTCCCAAATCAGAATTGCCTGTCTTAACTGTTAACCTCTGCCCAGCACAGAGATATTGAGCTGTAAGAAAGTGGTGTGTGCACGCATGTGTGTGTCAGGAGGCCGGAGGTCAATGTCACACATCTTCCTCGCTCAGAAGTCAATGTCACATGCTTCCCTGAATCAGAGGTCAACGTCAGGTGTCCTCCTCTATTGTTCTCCGCCTTAGTGTTTTAGGCAGGCTCTCTCACTGGACCAGGAGTTCACTGATCCAGCTAGGCTGAGACTGACTGGTCTGAAAATCCCAGGGATGCTCCTGTCTCTGTCCCTTGAAGCCTGGGATTGTGGGAAGGTAGGGCTGTGCCCACCTTTTTGATGTGGATGCTGAGGACCCGAGCTCGGGTGCTCATGGTTGCATGGCAATGTTGCTTTAAGCTGCTAAGTTGAGGCAAGCATAGTAAACTGCTATTGTGGGTTTAAGCATGCAGTACCAGGGAGAGCTGAAGGTCAGACCTAGAGAAGCTGAGTTTTGCTTTTAATCTTTGGAGTCAGTTTTTTTTTTTTTTTTCCCCTGGAAAAAAGGACTAGCTTTCTTTTTAAAAAATGTTGTCGCTTCTGAGAACCGCATTGCAGGAAGGGAAGGAGAGCAGTGTGCTCACCACTCAGGAGCTTGAAGCTTCCCCCTCCTAGCACACCAAGTCACAGGTTTTAAACAATACAACAAAAGGACTGTGAATGTGGCCTTGAAGCCTTCACAGGAGGGATCTTGTGACATTCGGAGAGGAAAGATGAGGTTTACTAGGGCAGCAGGAATGGGAAAGTGGTTTGGGCCATGAATTCCCAAACTTCAGACAGCTTTGGGGAAAGTGTACCAGAAACCAGGCTTTGGAAAGGTCTGGGTCAAGGCATCTGCCCTGAGCCATCAGGATCTCTCTGAGGGGGACCCCGCTTCTCCAAAGGGGTGACGCAGCCGTGCTCAGGATTCCACTGACCGGGCCCCTCTGATTCTCCCATGCATTGAGACTCACTTTTTAAAATATGTGAAACAGACCTTGACTTTGGATTAACATCAGCAGATGGCAGAAACAAAAGCCAGAACCAAAGAACAGGATCTGGGGAGCCAGAGCTCAGGGCACCTGGGGCACCCTCACAGATGCCCCCAATACAGCTGCATGTAGTTGAGAGAGACCAATGTGTCTCCATGCCTAGAGACCTTGTTCTAAGAAATCCAGGTGGTAACTGGGCTCTGTAGAAGTCATCTGTCCCCAAGGTTTATAAAACCCCCTTGGCTGGATCAGGGCCAGATCGTAGATGTCTGGCAAAGCTGGGTGCCAGTGATTGCCATGAGGGATCCTGTAAAAGGGAGCGGAGAGGGTTGGTGGATCTGCCCTTGCCTCAGGGCAGGCTAACCCGGCTTTGTGCACGCACCTCTGCAATCACAGTATATGAAGACAGGATGTAGAGCGCCCATCAGAACTAAGGACACTTAGAATTACTGTTATTTTCAAGGCATTAAGCCTTGTAAACTCTTCAATAAACCAGGCCTCTCAATAGTATTTTTTTCTGATTGAAAATAAAATGCAGGCAATTGAAGAAATAAATAAGATTAGAGATTTTTTTCTTTAAAGGGCAGAGATGTCTTCCTCCAGGCACTCAAAAATATGGGTCATTTTAATGGGTCTCATGGGCAGGTCAAATGGCCACAGGAGAAGGGTAATCAAGACCACTGAGATGGTAAGAGCCAAAGTCACCCATGAAATCAACAAACCAGAGTGGCGTGGAGCCAGGAGTTAAAAAAACATCAATCCAATCAAACAGAAATAAATTAAAAAAGAGGAGAAGTGTATCAGTTGCTTATGTGAAACTTACTTAATTTCCATCTGCTGCTCTGCATGTTTCTTGGTTCAGATTCTCAAGAGAGAACTGGGTTTCCCCAAAGCAGTCCCGGTCTTTCCCAAGCAGGCAGAGTAGAACAGCATGGTGGGAGCTACAATGCTTGTGGGTGAGGAAGGGCCAGGATTTAGGGGAGACCAGAACTGAGGAGTCATTCCGAAATGTCTACAACCAGTATCCACATGGCAGGGGGTGGGGGGTGGAGGGGTGGGGGGTGGGGAGGTGAGCGGTGGGGGGGGGGGTAGAACCTGTACATGTCGGTGGATATAGGAAATCCAAGGCTAGGGGCTGGAGAGATGCCTCAGTGAATAAGAAGAAATCTTGCCAGGCAAGCATGAAGACCTGAAGATCTTCAGCACCCACACAATAGCGTGGCATGGGCTATGCACGCCTGTAACTGGAACACTGGGGTGAGGGGAGGGAATCGGGAGGATGGCGGGGGCTTGCTGGCCAGCCCAGCGGACTGAACAATGGCGAGCAGTAGTCCAGTGAGAGGGGAAAGGCTAAGAGCAATGAATGAGGACACCTGACAATGCCCTGTGCCTTATGACTGAGTGCCTGCATCCGTACACAAGTGCCACACAGGCAATCAACACACACACACACACACACACACACACACACACACACACACACACACACACACTTTCCCATAGAAAAGAACAGAATTTTTTGAATGAAATATTTTGTAAATATGCAATAATTGTGACACACTTAGTGCCGAAGATTATTTGTTATTTTTCTGACATTCCTATTTAAATGGAAGTCTGTGTTTCATCTGGTAACCCCGACCTCAGGGTCATTCTCATTCATCAGAGCTGCTGTAGAGAAAGACTTGGAAAAAGTTCACTCTCAGCTTCAATTTCAGTCCTCTGTGTCCAATGGTCGCTGTATTTGTGTCCTGCTTGGGCTCGGCGACCTGTTTCCATTTCCCTTAGAGGCATGCCGGCACGATGAGATAGCAGAGCCCTTGCCCTGAGTTCCACTTCTGCCATTCGGAGACTGAGACCTAGACCAACCATCTGGCTCTGTGATCTCTATTTCCTGTCTAGAGTTGAGACTGGGCCTGACCTATTTCAGGGTCTCAGTGAGAAGTCCTTCTTGTTATCACCAATGGAAAACTTCTGCCCTTAAACAATGAAATAGTATTTTATCGTGTGTCTATTCTACATTACATTACCCTTTCATTCTTCGATGGATGCTGAGGTTGTTTCCATACCATTATTGTTGTGAATGGCCCTTTGAGATACTTTGGATAAATACCTAAAAGTGCTAAGTGAAATAAGCCGGACACAGAAAGATGGGCAATGTCTAATCTTATTTATCTGTGGGATTTAAGCAGCCAGACTCACAGGAACAGAGAGTAGAAGGTATCGGAGTCTGGGGAGGGGCACACTCAGAGATGCTGGCAGAGGGTACGGAATTTAAGTGACATGGGATGAGTGAGTCCCAGACTCTATAGGACAGATGGTGTCCATAGTTAACAGTGGTGCATACTTGAAATGTGTGCTGAAAGGGTTAATTAGGCAAGAATCTCTCAGCAGTGGTTCTCAGCCTTTCTAACGCTGCCACCCTTTAATTCAGTTCCTCATGTCATGGTGACCATAACCATAAAATCATTTTTGTTGTTACTTCATAACTGTAATTTTGCTACTGTTATGAATTGTAATGTAAATATCTGGCATGCAGGGTATATAATATGTGATCCCAAAAGGAATCATGACCCACAGGTTGATGAACACAGCTGTAGAGGAACAGAACTCTCTCTCTCTCTCTCTCTCTCTCTCTCTCTCTCTCTCTCTCTCTCTCTCTCTCTCTCTGTATGTGAGAGAGAGTATGTGTGCATGATCAAAGGGCATTTTTGAGGCTGGCTTACACATGGGTTGATTAGTTTCTGAGAGGAGCAGAGAACCCTATTGCTCCTCAGTCTGAGAAACTGGGCACCCCAGAAGTGCCAGCCTAGCTCTGCAAGTTCCCAGTGAGTCTTTCGTGTTGAGCCTACACTGACAAGCTCAAGAAACAGGTGTGACGTCAGCAGCAGTGGTAGGTGGGTAGATTAGCAAAAAAGAAGAGGAGGCATCCATGGGCTTCATTTTTCCCCCCAGGACTGCCTTTTCAATCTGGTCCATAAAGTGCCACCCATGTCGAGGGCAGTTCTCCCTACTCCTTGCCTAGGACACTGCCTCACACATCAGTCCTTCCTGAACATATTCTCAGAGACACGCAGGTGATTTCAGCAGTGCTACGGAGCTCTGGATCTAGTCAGGTTGACAGCCAAGATCAAGCACCACATATGCATACAAACACATCCACCAAATACACACCCCATGAACCCATACAGACAGACACACAACCATCACAAGGGGGGAATCTCACACACATTTGTATACAAACATGTACACCATATATACACCCCATGAACCCATACATACAGACACACAACCATCACAAGGGAGGATCTTAAGTATTCTTACACACACATATATACATACAAACATGAACACCATATAAAGACCCCGTGAACCCGTACATAAAAACACACACGTACACAGACACACACACATTACATACACAGACACATATACACACAGACCTATAGACATACATAAGCATATACATACATATACAGACACACACATTACATACACAGACACACAGATATTTACAAACATGTACATACATATACACATATATATACACATATGTACATGCATATACACACATACATACAGACACATGGGTTGTGCTGATTATTCCACAGCAGACAAATCAACACATCAAATGTTCAAGTTATATATCTTAAAATACACAATCTGAAATATTTTAAAAGATTGCTGTGAGAAATAAGTGTGCATGGGTAACAGTATCCATCAGACATCAGCCATACAGCAGGCATCCAGCACCACACAGCCCTTCTCTGCCCTTCCTCATCCCCAGGCAGACATCACACCTAGCCTTTCTTACCAAGCAGCTCGTGTTATTGACCACAGGACAGGGCAATATGCTGTCTCTGCTTTGTCTCACCCAATGCCCATAGAATGGAGCGAGGCCATGGTTTCTATCCCTGTGTGACTAAGAGACTATGTGAAACCCATGCCCAAGTTGGCCTGAGAATGGTATAAGGAAATGGAGCCTTTGAAGATCTCTTTTTCTTTCTTTACATTTACGTGTATTGTCTGTGCTATGTGCATGCCACACGTGTAGGGGTACCAGAGGAGGCCAGAGGGGGGTGCTATATACCCCGTAACTGGAGTTACTGCCCTCTCAAGCTGCTGGGGACCAAACTTCAGTTCCTTGGAAGAGCAGCAAGTGCTTTTAACTGCCTAGGCTTCTCTTCATCCCTGATGGAACTTTTGAATGACAGAGCCATGATTTCAAGCCAGGACAGTGACCTCCAAGTTCATAAAGCTCCTTTCCATCCCAGTGCCTCTCCTCATGCTTAGGAAACATGTGTCCCATGGCACAACACATGGAAGAGTGGGAGTGTCAGGTCCACCTTCTGTCCAAGTAGGCCTGGCTCTGTACCTGCTGATTATCTGCACATTCACGCCGTCACAGACTTTCTCCTGGACACTTGAAGCGACATGTGGGGTTCACTCTGATGAGGAAGCAAGCAGCAAGCAAGTAGTCACAGGAGAGACATGTCATCGTACTGAGGCGTGTGGCACGGAGACACAAGCAGGGGAAGGATATGTGTGACTAGGGAGGGGAGAGAAGAAGCGATTGTTTTTATTGAAGGTGTCCCGGTGTCCCTGGAGGGCTTCTCTGAGGAAGTGATGGGTGGACAGAGACCTAAACCAGGTATATGGAATCACTTGCAGAGGACTGGCTGTTACAGGGCAAACAAGCTACGCTTCGTGGTGGCTCAACAGAGAGGTCCGTGTGAAGGGGGTGTGCAAGGGAGCCGAGGCCAGGTGCACAGGAGTTGGGGGGCTGTAATTGCTCAGGGGTGGAGGACACACCATCCCCCATGGCTATTCTGTTTGTGATCCAGGGCGCCCACCACAGCTTCAGTAGAAAGGCCCCCCATCTCCAAGGAGCAGAAGCCTGCAGAAAGAAACCAATCATACCACTTATCGCCCCGGTTTGAAAAGTAATTGCAGACACATGTGTAAAGGGCAGGGCAATCTTTTCTGCCAATTACGCGCCCTGCTATTAGGCGATTAGGGCTGGTACAGTCATGGCGTGAGGGATTAGCTGTGTCTCCTCTGTGACCACCTCCGCATCTCTGCCACTCCTGAGGGCACATTGCTCCCTCTCTGGGGACTGGGCTCTGCTTGAACAGGTGTGTACCTAGACCTGCTTGTCCTTGTGTACAAAGGTTTGAAAGGGGCTTTTAAGAGTCCCTTAGAAAAGTGCATCTTGGAAATAAGGCTGCAGGGTGACAAGCTCACCTAAAAGCTGTCCTTGGGGTTATCTGGTCCTGAGTTTCCAAGGTCAGGCTCCACCTTCTCACATGTTTTGTTTGTTCTATTGGGAACAGGCAGGGTCTCTGTAGTCCAGGCTGGCATGGCACTCACTTCTATAGCCCAGACTGGCTTGGAACTCACAGCAATCCTCCTGCCTCAGTCTTTGAAGAGTTGGGATGACCCAGGCTTCTCTTCTGTTTGATTCAGGTCCTGACTTGTTCACCTGCCCATCTCCATGAGCTTTTTTGCCGTGAGCTCCTGCTTTCTGCCTGGCACAAAGCTGCTTCTCCAAGTTAACAAGGGAGTCCAGTGGTTAGAGCTTTTGAGATCAAGCAGCCTGGAATCCAGATGCCAGCTCAGCCAGCACAGCTTTTCTTACACTCCCAGCGTCCTCTGTCACTCTGGGCCAGTGGCAGTGTGGGGCGCTCTGTCCCTCTGATCTCCTCCAATCTCTTCATTATTCTGCCTCTCAGCTCTGGTGGAGAGACACGGCAGCCTGGTGTCCCAGCCATAGCTGCCTGGTCAGGGTCAACGGTGACAAGAGGAATTATCTGGCTGGAAGAACCCAGCCAATGGCAGAGTAGTTCTGCAGGGTGTGGCATGGGGGTGAGGGGCGGGACTGTGGACAAAGGTGTCAGGCTGGAAGGCAGAAGAGGAGGCTGCTGAAATGGAATAATAGGGTACTGAAGCAAGAGCGGACTTTCGGGGGCCAGTGAGATGGCTCAGCAGGCAAAAGTGACCTGAGTTCTATTCTCCAGAACCCACATGGTAGAAGCAAAAGAACCCATTCTCTCAATTGTCCTATGACTTCCACATGTGCACTGTGGCACATATGCATGCCCCCAATAAATAAATATATTTAATAATAATAATAAAGAGTGGGCTTTGCAAACTGGCTGTGTACAGCTGGCTAAACAGTCTGGTCATGACCTTGCTCGTGACCTTGGGCCAACCACAGGCACTCTCTGTGTCCTATGTCATCCGTAAAGTGAGCTGTCTAGTAGGACTTCCCACTGTAGGTGGAAATCAATGGGGTGACGAATGCGAACATCATCACGGAACAAACGTAAGCAGTTTAAAACTTTCAGCCCTGTTTTACACTCTCCTGCTTCCCTGTATGAGGCTGGTTCCTACCACCTTTGCACCCTATCTCATGGCATTCCTGTTTCTCACTGCCCACGACCACCCAGACAGGATGAGAGTCCCCCGAAAGCCTGTGTTTGTTTCCCCACTGCATTCACACACAGCACTGCTCCCTCAGTAGGACTTGGCACACGTAGGACACAGGCAATTGTTCTTAAGGATCGATCGATTGAATGAATGAACAAAGATAGGAATAAGCCAATTATTATCCTGTGGATTTTAATTGTGTTCTTAACCAGCTTTGAGTGACATCCAGCTGCCTGCCTGAGCTCTCTGGTGCTGGAGGACAGGAATGGTGTGCTGTGGCATTATGAAGGCACATTTTGGAAGGGCATGAGGTCTCTGAGAGGGCTGGCTCCTGCATGGCCCAAGGTAAGTGCCCAATTTGTGGTTATCTATTATGGTTACTTTTCTGTTGCTGTGATAAAATACCCTGACCCAAAACAACTTAGGATTTTATTTGACTAACACTTTGAGCTCAGCCAGTCACTCAGGTAAGTCAGGGCAGGAACTCAAGCAGGAATCATTAAGGAATGCTGGCTACTGCCTCAATCAAGGGCTTATATCAAGTTACCTCTCTTATACAGCCCAGGCCTACCTGCCTAGGGAATGGAGCTGCCTACAGTGGGCTGGGTCCTCCCACACTAATCATTGATCAAGACTATTCCTCAAAAACATGGCCATAGGCCAGTCTGATCAAGGCAATTCATATTGAGGCTCCCTCTTCCCAAATGACTCTGAGGCTGGGGGGTCTAGATTTAGGTTCCTTCTTCAAAAGCCATGTGCCTCAGTTTACTCATTATAAGTGAGGCTGCTTAATGATACAACTGGCCTATTAAAATTGTTCGAAGTGTCAAACAATCAGATGAATGAAATACATAAAAATAGTAGCTGGCATATTATCAACAAATGCTGGTTATTAATTATGCTTATGTTTACTTCATGTACTAGGGGCAAAACCTAGGGCCTTGCACATGCAAAACAAGTGCTCTACCACTGAACTTCATCTCGGCATTTTAAATGTTTCAGAATGTTTTAATAATCAAACAAAATATAATGAGTTAAAACAAATTGAACAAATCAGAATTGAACAAAACAAGCAGACAGTAGGAAAAGAACCCAGGAGAAGGCAAAAGAAACAGAGACCCACTGGTTCATATACTCAGGAATCCCACACAAACATTAACTGGAAGATACATATACATATATATACATAGACATAGACATAGACATAGACATAGACATAGACATAGACATAGACATAGACATAGACATAGACATAGACATAGACATAGACATAGACATAGACATATGTATGCAGAGGACCTGACACAGATCTGTGCAGATCCTGTGCATGCCGCTTCAGACTCTGTGAGTTCAGGTGAGCTCTGCTCATGTTGATTCAGAGGCCTTGTTTTCCTGGTGTGCTCCACCCACTCTGGCTGTTGTACTCTTTCTGCCTCCTTTTCTGGAGGGTTCCCTGAGCCCCGAGGGGAGGGATTTGATGGAGACATCCCATCTAGGGTTGAGTATTTCAATTGTTCCATTATCATTTTCTGCATTATCATTGTCTGGCTGTCAGTCTCTGTATTTGTTTCTATCTGCTGCTAGAGGAAGCCTTTCTGATGTTGGCTGAACAAGGCGTTAATCTATGGGTATAGCAGAATGTCATTAAGAATCATTGTATTGTTACATTTTATTTATTTATTTTTTTTAAACAGTAGTATTTGGTTTTACCTGGGCTATGTAGCTTCGGGTTCTTGGTGAACCAAGCAGAGTCAGGTATGGTTCCATCTTAAGTGTAGGTCTTAAGTGAAGTCAGATATTGGTTGGTTACATCTACAAGCTTTGTGCCACAGTTGCACTAGCATATCTTGCAGGCAGGACACCATTGTAGATCAAAGGGTTTGTGACTGGGTTGGTGTTTCCATTTCCCTTTTGGTAGTCCCTTCCTGTACCAAAGACGCTGGAATGTAAGGGTGAAGGCTCTATGTAGGCATTATCTCAACTTCTCCATGTTCAATGAGTTATGTAGGTGTTGTCTTCAGCAAGGGGACCTTGCTGTCAGTTTGTGGAGAGCAACCCATAGTCTTGGCAGCAGCCTGGCTTGTTTGGGGATTCCTATGGTACCCTTTGGTTAACACCTCAATTAGATATAACCTAATACCAGGACTGGAAGCTCCATTTGGTGAAAAGAGATGGCTAGTTTGTGTTGTACAATTTCTAAAATGGTCTTATAATAAAAAACTCAGAGCCAGATATTGGTTTCAATGCTGAAAGATTAGAGAGACAAAGGATAAGCCACAGCCACCTCTTACCTCTAGGACTCCTCAGCCTGAAAAAGCTCTAGTTCCTGTCTCCTCGTGCCTTTTACACCTTTCTCCACCCAATCATCACTTCCTTCTTAGCGCTGGGATTAATGGTGTGTGTATGCTTTCCAAATACTGGGATTAAAGATGTGAGATTTCAAGTACTGGGATTAAAGGTGTGTGCCACAACTGGCTGGCTCTGTTTCTCTCCTAGACTGAGTCAATCTCATGTAGTCCAGGGTGGCTTTGAACTCACAGAGATTCAGACAGATCTCTGCCTCTCAAGTGCTAGGATTAAAGGTGTGTGTGCCACCACTGCCTGGCCTCTATGTTTAACCTAGTTACTTGTTCTGTCCTCTGATCTTCAGGCAAATTTTATTAGGGTACATAGTACATCACCACACGTTTGGGCTCGGTCTCCCCCATTATTTGGCAATTTCACTTATATTGTCTTCATATATGTATTTTTTTTAGAAAGCTTCTACTGTGTTAAGTTTCCCCACTGCCCCTCAAATGCCTCTTAATTTTAGCAGTCTGTCTCTGTATTCCCTCCCTTGTTCCTCTTTTCCCTTGTCCTCTCCACATGATCCTCCTGCTCCAGGTCCCCATCCATCCATTCAACCTGTGGGTCATGACCCCTTTGGGGGGTTTGAATGACCCTTTCACAGGAGTTGTCTAAGACCCCTGGAAAACACAGATATTTATTTACATTACGATTCATAATAGTAATAAAATTATATTTATGAAATAGCAACAAAAATAATTTTATGGTTGGAGAGCACCATAACATGAGAAACTGTATTAAAGGTTGCAGCATTATGTAGGTTGAGAATCACTGATTGTGTTATTTTTCTTTCCTAATAACATCTGTCTGTCCCTTCTAGTCCCTTCTTCTAGACCTAACCTCTGTGGTTCTACAGACTGTAGCTTGGTTATTATTGACTTAATAGATAATATTCACATATATGCAAATATATACAACATTTCTTTTTCTGGATCTGTGATACCTCACTCAGAATGATTTTTTTCTAGTTCAATTCATTTACCTGTGAATTTCACAATTTCATTTTTTTAATGGCCGAGTAATACTCCATTGTGTAAATGTACCACATTTTCTTTATTCATCCTTCTGTTGAGGGACATCTAGGTTGTTTTCAATTTCTGGTTATTATTAACAGAGCATCAGTGAACATGATTGGGCAAGCAACTCTGTGGTAAGATGAAATGTCCTTTGGGTATATGCCCAAGAATAGTATAGGTCGATCTTGAGGTAGATCAATTCCCATCTTCCTAAGGAACTGCTATACTAGTTTCCATAGTGGCTGTACAAGTTGGCATTCTCACCAGCAATGGATGAGTGTTCTCCTCACTCCACATCCTTGACAGCATGAACTGTCACTCATTTTATTGATTTTATTTAGACTGTTGTAAGATGAAATCTCAAAGTAGTTTTCATTTTCATTACTAATGGCTAAGGATGGTGAACATTTCTTTAAGTGTTTCTCAACCATTTGAGTTTCCTCTTTTGAGAATGCTGTTTAAATCTGTATCAATTTTTATTGGGTTGTTTGTTTTCTTGATATTTAGTTTTTTTGAGTTATTTATATATCTTGGATATTATCCCTCTATTGGATGTGTAGTTGGTAAAATCTTCCCATTCTGTAGGCTGCCACTTTGTCCAAATGATTGTGTCCTTTCTTGTACAGAAGCTTTTCAGCTTCATGAGGTTCCATTTTTCAGTTGTTGATCTTAGTGCCTATGCTGATGATGTTCTGCTCAGAAAGTCTTCTGCTGTACCAATGAGTTCAAGGCTACTCCCTACATTCTCTTCTGTCAAGTTCAGTGAATCTGGTTTTATGCTGAGGTCTTTGAAACGTTTAGAGTTGAGTTTTGTGCAGTATGATAAATATGGATCTATCTGGATTCTTATACTTGCAGCTGTCCAATTTAACCAGCACCGTTTGTTGAAGACACTGTCCTTTTTTTCAGTGTGTATTTCTAGTTTCTTTATCAAAAATCAGGTATCCCTCGGTGTGAGATTTATGTCTGGGTCTTTAGTTTGATTCTAGAATTAAATTCTAGAAAGTCTTAATTTCTGGCTTGACCCATTTACCATTCAGTATATATCACTTGTCCAGTCTCAGTGAGTTTGTAGGCTTTCTGTTACTTCTCTTATTGTTGACATCTTTCTTTCATCTGTGCTGGTCAAATAGGATACAGGGTGTTATTTCAATTTTCTTGTACCTTTTGAGACTTGCTTCATGTCCAAGTATGTGGTCAATTTTGGAGAAGGTTTCATAAGGTATATTCTTTTGTGTTTGGGTAAAATGTTCCATAAGTATCTGCTAGGTCAATTTGGTTTATAACACCAGTTAGCTATAGCATTTCTGTTTAGTTTTTGTCTGGATGACCTGTCTATTGGCAAGGTGGTATACTGAAGTCTCCCACTATCAATGAGTGAGGGTCAATATGTAATTTAAGCTGTAGTAGTGTTCCTTTTACAAACTTGGGTGCCCTTGCATTTGGTGAATAGATGTTAAGAATTGCAATGTCCTCTTGGTGGGTTTTTCCTTTGCTGAGTATTAGTCTCTTTCCTTATCTCCTGTGATTAATTTTGGTTTGAAGTCAGATGCTAAAATGGCTACATCAGCTTGCTTCCTATATCCATTTTCTTGGGATATGTTTTCCATCCTTTTACCCTGAGGTGATGTTTATCCTTGATTTTAAGCTGTGATTCTTGGATGCAGCAGAAGGATGAGCCTGCTATGGTGGGTTGTTGGGCTCTAGTGGAGACATACTGTCTTAGTTGTTATTGATCATACTTTCATGCTGGGATCCAGACACCTGGGTTTGGGGATATTCTAATGCTAGGTGCTGATGTCTGGCCTTGTCATTTTGTAGGGTGGATAATTTTGTTCTTTGGTTTCTGTTGCCCTCTCTGGTTCTTAGGAGAGTGTGGTGGCTGTGTACTGCCTGATAGGAAACCCTTCTGGGATCCTGATAGGTGTGGCCACTGGTGTTCCAGGCAAAATGTGTTTCTAGGTAATGTGACATTTAGAAATGGGGATGGGCCGAGTGGGGCTGAGGGCATCCATAGGAGGGAGGAAAGCTGAATGTTTCACGAGGATCTGCTTAGTTTCCTGGGAATGGGGGCACAGAGTGAGGAGAGGCTGCAGCAGGTGGCCTGCTACAGAGCTGAGGATGAGACTGGAGGACTGGACTTAGAGGAATGGAGGGAGAGGTGAAGATCTACACTTAGCCCACCTGCTTCCCTGGCCAGAGGGGCCTGCTGGTTTCCAGGGAGTGGCTATTGGCTTGGGGGCTGGGATAAAGCAATGAAAAGTGGGGAGGAAATTTGGAGGGACAGATCTGCGGGATCCACTGGAGATGCGGTAGAGGAAGGGGAGGCCATGGCAGGTGGTCTCGAGGGAGCTGGGGATGAGACTGGGGGGTTGGTTTTGGAGAAGCTGAGGGAGGGGTGAAGATCTGCAGTTAGCCTACCTGCTTCCCTGGCTGGAGTCATTTTTGAATTTTGAGATTGGGTGTTTCTAAGTGGCCCAAGTTTACCTTGAGTTTAAGACTCCCCTGCTGTAATCTCCATGACTACAGGCTTGGACTACCAGGCAGGCCTGATTGAAATAATTAAATAATAATAAAATCAAATATGACAATATTTTAAATAAAAATAATAAACCAGTAAATTTAAGGACAAAACAATTAAGCTCTTGATTAGTTCTTGGGCAACAGTCCTTATTAGTTCTTCAGTTGTTCCCACCATGTGGTACAGTTCTTGGCAGGCGGCCAGTGCTCAACAGTGATGAGCTAAGTACTTTGCCTGCCCTGGCTCTGGTGAGCATTGGAGTGGAATCTGACTCCAAAGGAAGTCAGAGAAAGGGAAGCCAGGGCTTCCAGGGGAGATGTGGCCTTCGCGGCTGCACAGAGAGGCTGTGGAGGCAGCCCAGCATCTAAGGGCTCAGATCTGTAGGCTAGTACCATAGGTCACTTCACTCAGGGAAGGTTGGCCAGTCACACTCGTCAGTGGAGGGAAGTCACCACGTTTCCTACAAAGCTGGCAAGGAGTCCATGAGGAAAGCATGGAGGTGAAGGGTTTGGGTATGTGCCATATGCTTGATGAATGTCCTGGTTCTCATCATTGTTTCTGATGCACACATTTACTAATACACACCATTATGTGGAAGTGCCGTGTGTGCTCAGAGCCAGGTGTATTAAGGCTGTGGGAGAGAATTGGACTTGGTCCCTTAATTCAGACAGCTCCTGAGGGACACCTGTCAATGAATCACTTGTTCTAAGTGTGTTTGTTAGAATTGGAGAGGATCTGGAGGGGGTGACAGTTGAGGTGGGCTTTAAATGATGATCTGTGGCCACCAAGTGGATTCTACCTGCACAGCAGAGAGGGGATGGGGAGACCTGCAAGGAAGCAGGAGACAAAAGGTACTGAAGATGACGTAGTCTCCCAGGAGGTGGGGACATGGTAGAGGGCTCCGTGTGGTCTGTGCTTGAACTTTCACTGGGGAAAGGGAAACAGATTGAATCCTGCTGCTTAACGTTTCATACCAAGCTAGGAATTTGGATTGTGATGGTAGGACCTCAAGTTGTCACTGAAAAGGGTGTGTGTGTGTGTGTGTGTGTGTGTGTGCGCGCGCACGCAGGTGGAGGACAAATGTTGACATTAGGCGTCTCTATTGCTCTCCACCTTATTTTTTTTGAGACAGGTCTCTCTCTGAATCTGAAGGTCACTGATTTGGCTGTATCAGTCAGCCAGTGAACTCCAGGGAATCAGCCTGTCTCTCCTCAACTTCAGTGACGGGTTACAGTCATGCACCACAATGCTTGACTTTTATGTGGGTGCTGGGGATTCGAACTTGGGTCCTTGTTCTTGTGCATTACTGAATGAGGACTCTTTCCTGCTGCCTCCACCTCTTCCATTAAAAGTTTTATACTGATGCTAGAGAAGTCAGGAATAAATGTCCTCTCATTTACTTCTGAAAGGGATAATGCCCTGGTCAAAGCAGACACTCAATACTTACTGGTTGAGTTAAAAATTATCCTGCTGGTACTGTAGAAGTCAGACTGGGGACCTGGATTTCAGCACACTGTAGGTCAATTACTTTGATTCCAGAAAATCACTTCTTTTTATTATAGCTTGATTCCTGTTAGCAAAACCAGTGTTGATGGATGAATGGATGGATGTGTAAATGGATGAATGAATGGGGGAATGAATGGATGGATAAATGTATGAATGGATGGTTGTCTTTCTTTGGTAACAGAGGGCTGGCTTAGGGGCCTGCAAGCTATTTATTCCCACAGAGTTAGGGAAGTTGCAGAATGAGTAACCATTTAAACTCCCAAGGAATAAGAACAGGGCCAGAGGCATCTTCTGGGAATATGCTGAGGCCTGTCTGTCACCCATGGGGCTCTATGACAAGCTATGAGAATTCTTTGTCTTCAGTCTTGACACTGTGGTCTCCAGAGTCCCTTGGGGACAAACAACAAATCAATAGATTCATTACATGTACAAGGACCTGGCACTTGGAAGAAGCTTGAGATGAATTCCTGACCTGTCAAGGCAGAGAAAATCAAGTGAAAATACTCTAGTCTGCCTTGCTCAGATGTGTCCTGGCTTGTCCCACCTTCTCAATTCACCTTGGGAAAGGGTACCCTCAGTTTACACGTGGCCTGTCCCACAGTCCTCTGAAGCCCAGTCTCAGCAAGATCTTCGAGGACCTGGCATGAGTTATTGAAATGTGCATCCTTATTTCTGACCAGAATATTTTTTCTGGGTGGTTTCATGGCAGGGTCTGGCCATCATCAGCTCTGGGACCACTCTGGATTCCCAGTGAAGCTGATACAGTCAGAAAGCCTCCAGGGTCCATAGAAACGTCTATTCATGTCCTTTAAAGGTGTGTGTGTGTGTGTGTGTGTGTGTGAGAGAGAGAGAGAGAGAGAGAGAGAGAGAGAGAGAGAGAGAGAGAGAGAGAGAGAGAGAGAGAGAGGCAGACAGACAGACAGACAGGGAGAGACAGAGACAGAGATGGACAGGGTTTTCTGATTGAACTTGGAGCCTACCATTTCTCTAGGCTGGCCGGCCAGCAAGTTCCTGGGATTTACCCAGCTCTATTTCCACCCAAACACTGGAGTTAGAGGCTGCACACTGCCATTCCTAGCTCTTATGAGAGTGCCAGGGATCTGAACTCAGGTCCTCGGGCATCTGTGGCAAGCACTTTACGCCCTGAGTCTTCTCCCTAGTATGGGATTCTTGAGGGGACACAGTTAAGACCACTAGTGGGGCAGAGGGCCGGCGCGACATCAAAGGTGTAATGTTAGGTTCTCCCTCAGCACAGGCGAGTGAGAGTTTTGGAGGGGCCGGGCAAGGTCTATTTGATCAGCACATCCCTTTCCTATCTACTGAATGTCTGCTGTGTGCCAGGCCGTGTACAGGCAAGAGCGGACCCCACCTCCGCCCTGACAGAAGTTGCACACCAGCCATTCCAAATCTACAGAGGCTCAGATTAAGAAACGAAAGTATCTTGGGTTTGCCTCTTCTGCTGTTCACTTAGTTAAATCCCAGCAGCTGCCACCCATTCAGAACCATTAAAATGTAGTTTTCTGTGCTTAACTTGCTTCCACAGATTAACTTCCCCCCACTCATTACAGTGGCCCTGACCTTGGTCTATTCATGAAAGACCGCAGACACCATTAGCCTGGTGGGTTTCGTTCTATGGAACAGCAGCTTATCTACAGAAGCATTGGCAGATTTGGATTACATTGCAAATGAATGCATCCGCTGCAGACCTTTGGGGATCTGCACTGCATTGTAAATAAATTTTCCCTAGTAATTGTCAAGTGATGGCCTAACAATCCTGCTGGCAGGATGGAAAACGCCACAATGCAGCGGCTTTGCCGCACTGTTCAAAGCGGAACCAAGGGATTTGCCTTGGAGGAGACAGGCAGCCAGGATTAGCTGGGTGAAAGGAGAGGGCCACTGGGTACGTGGAGACATTGTTGAGGACTTGGATTTGTGATTATTAGAACATTAATTACGGGATATGCTCATGTAAATGTCTGTGCCAAAAGTGAGTTCAGTTTTCAACCCTATCCTGAGCAGAACACAGTCCAAAGAATGGAGTTTGGATTAGTTATTTTTATACAGTCGTGATTTTAAAATAAATAAATAAATAAAGTCTTGACAGGAACAAGTTAAAGGGGGAAGGGTTCATCTTGGCTCAAGGTTTCCGGGGGATAGGATTCCTTATGCCATGGCAGCTGGGGTGACTCTGCCCCTAGTGGTGAGAGCTTGTCTTGCAGCTTGTTCAACATACCTGTGGATCAGGAAGTAGGACACTCTTGGGACAGCTAGGCTGGACTATAATCCTGAAAGAAAGACTCAGTGCTAGCAATCCACCTGCACCAGCTATGCCTTCTACCCCAAAGGTCCCACAACATTCCGCAATGTTCCACAACAATTCCATCCGCTCGGATCAAGATTTCAAACACAGGAGCCTGTGTGGGGACAGTCCACATTCAAACTATAGCAGATTCATTTCTGCATCAGTGTTTTATTTCTGAACAACAGACAGCCACAGCTCTCTATGTGTCTCATCACGGTAAGCATTGTTTCCTACCTATCCATGGCTGACTGGGGCTTGGTGGATCTGAACTGAGCAGCCCACTGTGGTGGGCAGTGCACATCTGGGCTGAGCTTGGGCTGGGGATACTTTTCCTGATCTATCCTTGCATAAGCTTATGCTGTGTGCCAGGTGCTGTGCTGGGCAGCAGAGGGTGGGCGTGGGGGCAGGCTGTCATGTCATCACTGGGCCCTACGCACTGCTGAGAACCCCGAGTTCAGACGCTTGTTATCTTCTAAACAGTCACCAAAAGAGCCACCACCCAAGTTCGTCCTCTCTTCAATCAGGCGAAAAAAGTGATGTAAAATGGGAATGAGAAATTGAACTCCTCCTTTGAGCAGCTTGAATGATGCCTCCCCTGGAGACAGGATGGAGGCTGACGTTTAATCAGGACCCTCAGCCAGCTCAGCCTCTCTGGTTGCCATCCTCTGGTCACTAGCCTGTTCCCCAAATCCTCCCTCCTCTCACCTTCCCCTTTGTTCTACCTCAGGGGTTCCCCATCGGGAGACCACAAGCAGGCTAGAGGTTGTGGTTTGGGGACCCGGAGAGCATTAGGACAAGTCTTGTCTCAGGGCACACCTGCCAAGTAGATACATAACATCACACTCACGAACACCCACATAAATGCACATGCTTGCCCCACACAGGCAATGACATTTTGCAACTTACCTAGTCGGGACTGTGACGAATAAACTTTAAGTTCATTTAAAGTCTCATGTGGGGTTATGAGCAATATTTTGATTTTGTTTATTTATTGTTTATTTAGGTCAACATTGACAAAAGGCCGGCTTCTGATAAGTGGGAAACCAGGATAACTTCTGACAGCAGTGGAGTCTGACTGTGGTAAACTCCTCCCTCCTCCCACCACAAGCCCTGTGGCTTGTGCGTCTTCCGGTCTCAAAAGCCTCCTGTGGTACCTTGTGACGGGTTATATAGTCCCTCTGAGTCATAGCTTTCCAAGCACAGATACTCACCACATCAACACTCTTCCCAGTGCCTAGCTCAGTACTTCTCAACCTGTGGGTTGTGGCCTTGTACAGTGGTCTCCTAAGACCTTGAGAAAATACAGATATTTACATTATGATTTATGAGAGTAGCAAAACTTCAGTTATAAAGTAGCAAAAAAATATTTAATGGTGGGGGTCACCACAACATGAGGAACTGTATTAAAGGGTCACAGCATTAGGAAGGTTAAGAACCACTGGCCTAGGTTCATGGCTAATCTGCAATAGACTCATTCTGAGCAGTTGAGGGGACCAAATGAATAATTGCACGTTATGCAGAATTCTCTAGAGCAGTGGTTCTCAGGATATATCTTCTGTGTTGTAAACACTCCATCCCTGAGTTTCCAAACCGAGTCTGGGCGGAGGCCTGAAATGTGCCTTTCTGGTATGACTGACTCTGGCCCAGGTCCAGGCTCTGAGAGCCACTGTGCTGCTGAACTGACCTGCTTTGTTTCTCAGTGCAGAAGTGACCCCAGCCACTGATTTGGGGTAAGGGAGACACCTAGAGGGGGTTTTAATGGTTTTGCCAGTCACAGGTTGAATGGAAGGTCTGGTGTCTGAACGCCCAGTATTGCTGCTAGGGAGGGAGGGGAGTCCCGAAGGTACAGGCCAGTTTAGCTGAGGTGGCCCAGTATCCTCCGTTAGATACTTGTTGCTGTGATAAAATACGATGACCAAAAGCAACTTATGGAAGACAGAGCCTATACTGGCTTATGGCTCCATAGGGACAGGAGTCTATCGTGGTGGGTAGGCATGGGGGCAGGGAACAGAAAGCGGAGTGATCGCATCTTCAACTACAACAGGAGTCAGAGAATGAACTGGAAGTGCGTGTGTTTGGGGGAAGCGCGTGTGTTTGGGCCGTACTTCCTCCAGCCAAGCTCCACCTCCTAAAGGTTTGTAACCTCCCTGAAGCAACAGCAGCAGCAGCTGTTCAAATATGTGAGCCAATTGGAGACATTTCTCATTCAAACTACCAGACACCCCAGCCCTATACTCATTGCTGTGTACAAATATTGCTTCTATTAAACATGTCCACAGACCTAAAGCCACGAGGGAGTGTGCCCTGTCTTATTCCTCGGCATGGGGGCTCTTCTCTTGCTGAGGAACGTCAGGAGGATGCCACACTCTGTCTTCCACAAAAGGTCTCCAAGCACCCCCATTCTCATTGTAGCCCCAGCAAGCTGGCCCACAAACACTATTTCAAGGCTTGGGGACATCATAGGTGTGTGTAGTGGTCTTTATTGTTAACGTCACACAACCTAGTCAGGTAGGAAGAGAGCGTCTCAGCTGAGGGATTGCCTGGACCAGATAGGTGTGTGGTTGTGGCTGTGGGGCATTTCCTTGATTGCTCATTGATGCAGGAGGGCCCATTCAACCGGGAGCAGTGCATCCTTAGGCTGGTGGGTCTGTGTTAGCTAAGAAATCTAATTCAACAGGAGCCGTTAAGAGAATGAACAAAAGCCATGGTTTCTGTTCCACTCCTCCATCATTTCTGCCTCAGTTCCTACCTCTGGGTTTCTGCCTTGAGTTCCTGCCCTGGCTTCCTTTAACAATGGACTGTAACTGGTGAGCTGAGAAGGACTTAGTCAGAGTGCATTACTACAGCAGCAGGAACACACCACCACATTATCTACTTTTGTTATCCTAGGAGCAAATACTGCCACTCCCCCCCCCACCCCCCGCTGCCCGCCCCGACACACACAAGCAATGACATGAGGGAGGAGAGGCTTATTTTGGCTCAGGTCCATCCTTGAGGGCAGGTGTGGCCTTAGGTGGTTCTGTGGTAGTGGAAGCATATGGCAGCCACTTGCTCTCACCTCAGTGGAATTAAAAGGCAGAGATGGGACAGGAAGTGTCCATCTGTCTATAAACCTCAAGGCCTGTATTCCCCAGAGATGCACTTCTTCCAGCCAGGCCTCACCTCCTAAAAGTTCCACAACCTCCCGAAACTGTGCCACCAGCCGGGCACCATGCATTTAAACGTGTGATTTTGCGAGAGTTGGGGGTCCATCTCTCATCCAAATCTTAAGGGAGAGCAAAGTGAAGCAGAGAGGGTCTCTTGAGACTTGGACTTACAACTGGCCTGCCATTGTTTCCCTTGCCTTACAAGTCACGTGGCAAAGCCAAGTTCTAGGTGAAGCATGTGATGTTGACTGGAGTGACACTGGTTAGAGGAACTGGTGACACAGAGGAAGTACCAAAGGCTCTGAAGAAGCACAGAATGGTGTTCTGGTTCAGGACAAGCAGGTGCTCCACTAACCAAGACTTTAGTGTTGAAGAAACCTGAAGGATTGTGCACCGTTTTAGGATGAAAGCATGGTTAGCATTAAGACTTACTGACTAGGTATGGCCTGGACTTCCATGCTGTCCCAGTATGCCCATCATGCAACGGGGTCTCCAGGCACTCTGAGAGCTGTTTCTCTTCATGGGGATGCCTGTTTGTCTTGCCTTTTTTTTTTTTTTTTTTTTTTTTTGAGACAGGGTTTCTCCATGTAGTTTTGATGCCTGTCCTGGATCTCGCCTGGCTCTGCCTCCTGAGTGCTGGGATTAAAGGCATGTGCCACCGCAGCCCAGCTTGCCATTGTTTTGTTATAGACAACAGCACAGGCAAAATTTGAAAAATGTGTATCTCTGCTAGACTATACACCTACTGCTATCAGTCCATAGGAGCAGACACACCTGCACATGCATGCACAAACACATACACACAGCCCATGTGCCTGTGCACATACACACAAGCCTGTGCACATCCCCAGCCATCTCTCACCACTCTGGAATGTATTCAGCCACATCATCCAAGCAAAGGAAATAGTCCCAAGCCCTGGCACCCACAGGAGGCAGCTGCCGGCTGTCAGTTCTCCGGCCAAGTTGAAGTGCCGTGACAGGGTGTGAACCTCCAAAGGGTCTAAAGACAGTTTCACCTCTGCGACAGTATCTGGACTTGCTGAGGGCTGGTGTAGAGGATGCAGAGTGGGGACAGGGAGAGAGCTGTGGTTCTCAGAACCAGCATTATTGGTCGCCATTGATCAATCCATTAGTCGAAAGCCCCCCGTTAGGGAGTCAAAAGGAAAACAAGCTGAACCGCACAAACAAAAAATGGATTTCCTTTTCAGAAGCCTTTTATCATCAGAAGCTTTGGTTGATCAAAACTCCATCCCAAGCTTTATGGCCAAATTACATTCTCTGAGTGTAGAGGGGAGTATGGGGGAAAGGGGACAAGTAACGTTGGGCTTTGCAGCCATCCTTGGAGTGTGACTGTATTAAGAGTATCATTTTATTGAATGGAAACTGAGGCTTAGGGTGTCAAGGCCACAAGTTCAATGTAAATGGAGTCTTCATGTCTCTATCCAGCCCTCATCCTGCAGGCAAGGCTCTTCCTACCATTTTAAGCTTAGAGAGCCAGAGACCACTATGGCTATTAGGAGTACCTCAAGGCTTGAAAACTCAACTCTGCCCTGCCTTGGTGAGTCCGTTTATAGAAACTGAGGCAAGGAAAGAGTAAGGACCAGGTATCCTTAAAGTCAGAACTTGGCTGGAGCTTTTCTGCTCGAGTAGAGGTTCCCAGGAGAGAAGCCCAGGGAAGCTGGTGAATGCTGGTATGGGATGGTCAAGATTCCAGTTCACAAGCCACATCTGTCTTTGCTGAAACCATCACACTCACAGAGCCATCCATGCCCTGAGACACATCACCTCAGCTATGTATGTGTATGGTGGAGTGAGGTCAGGCTAGAGAACTGCCCTGGTCTGAGCCAAATCATCTCCCTTATGATTTGGGGAATATCTAAGTACTAGCCTAATTGGGACAGGGCCAATTCTGAAGGGCTGTTCTAAGGGCTCTGAGGTGGAGATGACCTTATTTGTAAGCACACCTTCTTCACATCTGTTTCTGTGGTCTTTTCCTGCTGAAGTTTCCCTGAGAATACTCCCCAGTAAAGAAACTTGCACAAATGCCCCTAATCCCTATTGCCAGGGAAACCAACCAACCTGTCTGTCAGTGGCCATGAAGCACCCAGCCTTTCAGTGACACATGTCACTCCCAATCACAGCTTCTTGGCTAGATCAGCTCACATGCCCCACCCCAATCGGAAACAAGTCTAGCCCTGACATTTACTCAGAAGGTGGAAGTCTGGATATATTTGGTGAGAGGCATTAAGGGTGATGGATGGGAAAGAGCACAGGAAAGCTGACCAAAGTTCAAAGACAAGGCACCAAATTGTTGCTGAGTGCAGCTTAGGACCCTCTCTACTCAGAGAAGGGCCTCCTGGACAGAGCTGTTGTTATGGTGATAAGGGAAGACTGTCCTATTCCACCAGTGTACATCGCCTTGGTCTCCCATCCTCTGAGCTGAGCTGTCCCTCATTTTCTGTTTCTCTGTCTGTTTGCTAATCTCTGGTCTCAGGGCAGCTGGCCTCTGGTTGACCAGATGGCTGTTTTCCTGGACTAGCGACTAATAGAGATTTCAGGTATCTTTATTTGAATCTTTTTACACTCCATGCTTGTCCCTTATCAGTGAGCAGCAACATGGGTATGGATTTCCACACACATGGCTCTCACATTGTCCTCTTATGTCATATCTCTACTAAAGACCATATTTATTAAATCTCAGGGCAGATGGCATTATTTAGGCAATTAGATGAACAGATGAGGCAGTGGTTTCCTCAGCATCTTTTGTGGGCTCTTTGGGTGGCATTTGCTGTCTGCAGGGTGTACAGTTGGCTAAAACAACAAAGCCCTAGACAGCAAAGCATTGTTATTAATGACCTTGGAATCACATGCAATGACATTATGACTAAGGAGCAGTCGAAGGGAGAATTTTAGAAAGTATGTCAGTTTGCATGTGTGAATCCTTACTGTGATCTTAGGAGTTTAGGAGTTTTAATCAGACGACAAAGAGAGACACAGAGGGCCTGGGCAACTTGCTGCTGAGTAAAGAGCTGGGGTGTCAGCAAGAAGGGGTGTCAGCAAGCTGGGGTATCAGCAAGCTAGTTAGGCTCCAGACTCTGTGCTCCTTCTTACCTTCTGCTAGTTCTTGATTAACTTAGCCATCTATTCTCTAACATATACCAATCACTGTCTCCATGATCCAGGTCCTGGCTGGATACTGGGCTATTTCTTCAACCCACTGGATCTCAGCATGATCCATTGCTTAGTGTTCTGCTATGACAGATGCCATATAGTACATTTACACCAGTATTGAATGTAACTTAGACACATTTCTATAAGAAAAGTGATGTCACTCATTTTTTCATATTGCTTTGGCCACTAGGAAGCTCATATCCAAATCACAGCAAAGCAGTTGTAGTCTGGAGTTAGCGTTGTAGTTTCCTCAACTTTCCAGTCGCCCAGATTTTCTATCTCGGGTAGATAAATCCCCTTCATTGTAAAGCACCATAAGTCCTTCTAGGAAGAAGGTTGCATGAAAATAAGGACTTTACTGCTTTAGCTTTAAATCCCTGTGAGGGAAGGCACACCTTATGGCCCTGTTACTCTGATCTCCAAGGCTCCCCAATTGTAAAATTCCACGAGCCACGGCTAGCACTATTTTGAGCCCATAGGAATTGCTCGGGGCCCCTGAAAGGTCACATCCACAGGGGAAAAACAGAATTTGCTCAAGTCATGGTCCTGGCTTTGGTGCACGCTTGTGGAGTGGAGGCCAGTCACACTCTCACCTGAGCAGTTAATAAAATCTATTGCTCCTTGATGGATTTTTCCTGCAAGCTAGAATTGATCTGTCCTCTTTGTGATTTGTGTGATGGCAGAAAAACACCAAACACCACTGTGGCAGAGCCACTTTGGGGGAGGAAAGAAAAAATGGGGCGGGGGGGGGGGCACCAAAGGCAAAGAAATCTACCAGTAAGGCTTTAAGGACATACAGGGCTGGGGCTGCTGGGGTCATTTTATGTGATTTATTGGGAATAAAGTGGATCTTATTAACATTTTAATAAAGAGAATCTTTTTGCACTGTGTAAGAAGTGGCTGCCAGTCCCCGGTGCAATTCCAGTTCTCAGGGAAAGTGGAATCGGCTGGCATTGCCCAGCCTGATTTGTGAGGCTGGGCCCCAGGAGTGCAAAAAAAAAAAAAAAAAGCCAGCGTGCTGCCTCCTTGCTCTGAGGGGGCTCTCCCCCCGTGAGGTGCTCGCCCCTATCTGCCATGCAAAACGAGGGAGCGTTATGAAGGAATCCGTCTTGTAAAGCCATTGGTCCTGGTCATCAGCCGCTACCCAATGCTTTCGCGATGCTGCCGCTGATCTATTTGGGAAGTTGGCTGGCTGGCGAGGCAGAGCCTCTCCTCAAAGGCTGGCTCCCACGGAAAATATGCTCAGTGCAGCCGCGTGTATGAATGCAAACGCCGCCAGGCGCTTCTTCTAGTCGGGCAAGATGCAGCTGAGAACTCCGCTCGCCTTGTGCGTTCTGCTGTCCCAGGTAGGGAACGCGAGCCGCTGGCAGCGCGCTCCGCACCTGCTTTCTGCATTTGGATCGCCCTGCTTGGCGATGGCCAGGAGCGATCGGAGGGTCGCGGGGCTCCTGACGCGGCCGTGCAGACAGACCCGGCTCGCTCAGATGCGAGGTCACCCCCAGCTCCGATCCTAGAGGGGCCTGGCTCCCCATGCCGGCTAGTCTCGGTGTGTGTGTGTGTGTGTGTGTGTGTGTGTGTGTGTGTGTGTGTGTGTGTGTGTGTACACGCTCGTTCCGGGGAGGACAGAGCCTTTTTGCAAGCAGGGGCGACATCCTGGCTGACATCAAGTGTGGTAACTTTGGTTCGCCTCCTCCAGAATCTCGTGTATCGGATACACACTCCTTTCCAGGCGACTCCTGGGCGTTGTGCTTGCCCCCTTAGCCCAGCGTCTTAGCCGGGGAAGAGCTGTTGCGTTCGGGATCGCGAGCTGCCGGGCTGCGGGGCTGCCGGGCTGGGAGAGGCCAGAGCTGGCATCACTGACTTCCCGGGGCGCTCGTCCTCTCTTCGCCCAGCCCGGCTGGCGAGCTGCAAGGCGCCTCCCGCCAGCGGATCTCCGCAGCCCGGCTGCTGCTGTCGTTCAAAGCACAGGCGCCCGCCGCTCCCGCATTGGGGTCTTTTGGCTTTCCAGCCCCAGGCTCGGAAGGGCCTTAGCGCGGTCCCCTCTCCAGAGTGCAGGCCCAGTACCCCAGCTTCTTGGGCCCCCATTGTCCAGCCAGCTGGAGCTCCTGCCCGAGCCAGGCTGCAGCCTCTGTTGTCTTCCCCGGGCGGGTGGTGCTGAGCGTAAGGAAAAAGTTCAAGCCTCCCCACCAGGCTGCAGCTGCTGGGTAACCCTCCAGATCGCTGCGGTGCCTGGGCAGGGCTGGCAGAGCCGGGGAGAGGCGTTCCGGGGTCTCTCCTCAGCCAGGCTGAAGCTCTGAAGCTCAGAGATCCCTGGAAGTTTGGGTGTAGGATAGCAATGCTTGGGGGACATACCAGAGGCATTGGTGGCTAAGGGGGCACGCCCAGCACTCCCCCGGGGACTGAAGCTCCAGAGAACATACTGACTCAGTCCCTCCTTGTCCTTTTAGGCACCCTCTGGGGCCCAGAACTGGCAGCCTACAAGTGGGTAGGAGAAGTGTAGAGCCATGCAGAAGAGAGTGGAGGAAGAGAGGGAATGCCTGAGGCATGGGTGTTGAGTTTCTGGCCAGGATTCTTGGGTGCCAGAGGAAAAGGCACATGGTTGAGCACGAAGTGGAAAAGAAGAAAGGAAGTCAGGGTTGTATAGGTAGCCTTCTAAGAGGAGATGGCAGCTGGAGAGGAGCTAGCATCCGAGAAATGCAAGGACCATAGAAACGACTCAAGGGTGGTGTGTGTGTGTGTGTGTGTGTGTGTGTGTGTGTGTGTGTGTGTGTGTGTGCGTGTGTGTGTGTGTGTGACCCCAAGTAAGGGTAAGATGCTAACCACTGGCCAGGCTCTCCCGTCCTCACTTCTGACATCTTCAGTGGACACACAGCCCAGGGGTCCACACAGTTGCTCCTTTCCCACCGGGAATTTGTTTGCTGGTTCTCTAGGGGTCCTGCTCTGAATACTATGCTTGCCTTTGAATCAGCTGTCCACATCTCTAGGGCTCTAACTATCCCTCAGGTAGTAGGTTGTATGTCTCCCAATTAGCAAGGTGGGGAAGAGCATACCTGGATGGAAAGATCCAGGCAGATCCTTCCTGCCCTCTGCTGCTAGTATAGCCACCGTGGGCGAGTTCTTCACCCTATTTGAGTTGCCAGGTTCTCCACAGTCGAAGAATCCATCACTATGAGCCCTTAGAACTGCTAGGCTGCTGGGTGGACAAGGCTGCATGCAACAGGCAGCCCTAGGCAATGTGTTAGCATCTGGGGCATGGACTATTGCCTTACCCGGGACTTTGATAGTTTTCCTGTCTTCGTGTTTCTCCTTCAGTGTGATTCCAGGGCTCATCCAAACTGATGTTTTTTTTGTGAGCAAAGCAAACTATGGGAGAGCTTGGGAAAGCTTCCAGGGCTGGGGCTAGGGGCTTCAAACAGGGTGCCTCTGCAAAGCAACTGGTGTGTCTCCTCTTGCAGGGCAGGCTGGCACAGTGGGCTTTGAAAGCACACTTGGTTGCGTCTGAACTGGAAATAAATGGCCAGCCCTGAGGGGCTTATTTCTCTCTTTGATTGGCGTGCATAATCAGAGCACGCATCTGCTTTAGGACGGTAACTGATGTTCTCCCGGAAGTGGTACCCGGAGGGGAAATAGTCTCTACCCACGCAAGGTGTAGTTGAGTTCACCAGCATTCACCAGCAAGGGGTTTAAGTGCAGGGGTTCTTTGTGTCATCCAGAAAAGTGGGTGTGTGCATCTGGGTTGGGGTGTCTCGGAGGCTTTGAGTCAACAAGCCTAACCCAAACTTTCCTGAGGCAGAAAGAAAACAGAAGAAAGGGGAAAACAATGGGATAGAGCAAATTAGTCACTGCCCTGCAGAGCTAGGGCAAGCCCGTGTGTGTTTTTCCACACACTCATACATACAGCAGGCACTGGGCCCAGCTTGGAAGCTATCAGCCTCTGGTTGCTCATTGGCAGACTTGCCACTTTCCAAATTTGGAAGGGTTGGGGGGGGGGGCGGGAAGCTTCTAAACAATAATGGCTGGAAGACCTCTCTTTTCTCCTGGGGTGTTCTGGGAAAAACGATTCTGGAAGTATCGGCTGGAATTTGGCTACTGTTATGAATGGGCAACAAATGAACACAGAAGTGTGAGTTAGAAATTCCACTGTGGATGGGATTGCCCACTCCCATGAGGCAGCGCTTCCACCCAGCCCAGTTTCTCACCATGCATGAGCAATCCCCCAAGAATTAATTTCTAGGGAGTGGCTCAGGTCTGGAGAGCTGTCCCTCCAGAGTGCCCGAAAGAATTTCATGGAATTCTGTGCGGTTGGCTTAAAGTGGAAAGTTCTTTCTGAGAGTGAGCATCTTGCCTTTCAGGACCTCAAGGGAGTCTCCACATCTTCTCATGTGGCCGCCACTCTGCCTGCTCTATTTTAAGACCCTGGTCCATGTGCAAAGCCTTTCCAATGAGGGCAGGGACTCAGAGTCTGAGAGGGCACCCCCAGCCTGGTGCCTTCCACCTGTGGCAGACTGCACTATTTCAGAAGTTCCAGGGAAACAGGGGGGAAGAGAAAGGGTTCACAGTGGTGAAAGTTCCCATGTCTAAACATCATTATAAATATTTTTAGCAAATCCCAAAATAGTTTTGATACAGTACTAGGCTGAGTATGTGACCTGGATTTGTGTAATTCCACCGAGTTACTGGAAGCCTCCAAGGTCCTCTCAGCAGACCTTCCCTTTTCTGTCTCCTCCCTTCTTCCCTTTTCGTGTCTTGAAATCTCCTAAATAAAATCTATTTCCTTCTAGAAGAATCCTCCATGTGTTAGCGTGAAATCACCCACCAAAAAAATCATGCCAATCATGCCGCTATCTTCCAGTACTAGGACTTGGCTGTGACAAGTGACCAGCCACCTGAAGTTAACTCTCTAGATGAAGGGAGAGCTCAGGTCCTGAGAATCTCACCTTTCCTTTCTGTCGAAAAACACAGCTACTCAAGAGCCCAGATAACTTCTATTTCATGGAAAGCAAGGAAAAGACTAAGCTATGCTTTCAGTTCCTACCTGATGACAGGCATATTATCTTAACAGCCCAAAATCGTTCTGTGGTTGTGTGTGTGTGCACACATGCCCATCTTTGTATGTTTTGATCTTGTTTTGTACCTGATGAAAATTTTCTCCAGAAGGGGGCTCCATCCACAGCCTTACAAAATTCTCAGCCTGCAGCTCTTATTCTGGAGAATTCTGCTGAAGCGAAACAGGTCCATCAAAACGAAACACTTTTTATTCTAGATTTTCGACTGCACACTGTCCTGGATGGGAGGGTCTGTTGTTTCCCACTGTCTTTCCATCCTTCTCCTCCCCTTTCTCCTTAGTGCTGTGTTCCTGCGTTCTGTCTTTACTCTTCCACGCTGGGTCCCTGGAGGGTGAGTGCAGGAACAATTTTCAAAGGATTTTGTGGACAATGCAGTGTGGACTAGGAGGAAGTTTGGACATTTCCTGGTGTTTTGATTTCAGTTGGAGCTGGTTTTATTTTTTAGGCAGCAGAGGCAGGAACCATTCTGCCTGGGAAGGAAGATATTTTTTTTTTCCAAGACACACCTACCAGGAGAGAGAACCCCTCAGTCACAGCTTGAGCTCCAGCACCTCCTGAAAAGGAGAGGGAAATATTCGTCTGTCATCCAATCACAATGATCAGTCCAGTAGAATCGAATCAAGTGGCCAGAGGCTTGGGGCCCTCTTCCATTTAGCTGTCAGCGAGGTGTCCAGACGTCCTGGAAAATCTGGCCTCTTGAGGGATGCTGCCAACACAATTCCCCATGGCCTGTCTCCTCTGACACCAGAGATACAGGATGGTGGCTGTAGTCTGGGGTTAAGGATGAGAGTCATCTTTCTCTCCTGGGTTGAGGCTAATGTGGAGAAATACCATGTCAGACTTGTTCCCACCTAGCCAGAGCCCGGTGGGAGAGGTGGACTGGGGGCTAGCCAATTGAACCTCATGTCACCTGTCTGCTTGATGGGATCTATCCCAACTCTTCCACCCCAGCTTCTAGGCAGGGATTCAGACTGGCAATGGCCAGCCGGCCAACTTAAACCCATGAAGGTAACTGGTGACCCAAATCTTTTAAAATTCACGACATCACTACATTTAAAAGACAATCCAGGTTTCCTGTATTTCTTGAAAGCCCAGAGGCCCTGGCTACTTAAGATCTTTCCACGCCACGCTGGTTGGCATGCGCTGAGTTGCTACTGCCCCCTTCAGGCAGAACCTGCTTTGCATTTGGCCACAATCCTCCCCATCTCCTCCTGGAAGCCATGCACTTACTGTAGGAACTCTGCCTACTCGACCCTATAGCTGACTGATGCTGCTGTCCCAAACCGAGGCCCAATCAAACCCATGTGGGTAACGTCTACGCGATATGCTACTTTAAAAGGAAGTTTCCTAGGACTGGGATGTTGGCCCTCTGGGTAAGCGTGCTTGTTGTACAAGCACGAGGGCTTGAGTTCAAATTCCCCAAACCAAATGTAACCCCAGCACTGTGAGGGGTGGAGGCAGGGTGATCACCGGGGCTTGGTGACCGCCAGCCAAGCTCCAGATCCAGCGAGGAAGTCTGTAGAGTGGTAGAGCAGGACACCCTAGATCTCCTCTAGCATCTGAACGTGGGCACACAAACATGTGCACCCCACTCATGAGCACACATACCATACATTCACATAATAATAGTGACGCACAGTAATAATGATGGTAGAAGGGAGGAGCGGGAGACTTTTGGGTCCCTGTGATGAAGTGCAGATGTGAGTTTTGGAACCAAGACAACCCCTCCTCCCCAAGGACATGATGGCCAGTGCTGTTGAGGGCCAACAACACCCAGACCATTGCTCCGCTCACAGTAACAACATGAAGACAAGCAGCCCCCTGCAGCCCCGAGTCCCCTGTGAACCCTGCTATGTTAGAGATATATGATATGTGAACTCTGGTATGCTATACCCTCAACATCAAGATGTCCCAGCAGCCAGGGGCCAGGAGCAGAAAGCTGAGAAATCACAGTCTCAACCACAAACACGAAGCCCCAAGCAAACTGGAAGTGCGGCAAGACTATGAACTCGAACCCGGCTCCAGTGACACACTTCCTTCAGCAAGGCTGCGTTCACTCCCCAGACAGTGCTACCAACTAGGAGCCAAGTGTTCAAATACCTGAGCCAGTGAAGGATATGTCTCATTCAAACCTCCATGTGGGCTGCCCTGAAGCTGCTGTGATATTCTGTGTCTGTTTGGAACAGCGGATTGGCCCTGCACACAGTGTCAGCACCGTGGCTGAGGTTCTCTGGCTCCATAAACACTGCAGTAACCTGTGTGTGTTTCATCCCACCATAGTGGGTAGGCCTTTTGCTTGCCATAGCTACAGGACCCCCCCGCCCCCCGCAAACAAGGTTAAATATAACTACACATTCTGGAAGTAAAGTGATTTCCCCCCCCCCCCCACTGCCAGGCAAAGTCAAGTTCTTGAAAATTAACATTAGCAATAGGCATGTTTTGGCATGTCACATCTAATTTCAAAGACACCAGCCAGTGTCACCGATCTGCTGCAGAGGCACAAAGACCCTGTGTCTCCCAGCTGAATACAAGCCGCCGGACTGGGTGGAGGGCAGAAGTCCTGACACATGCCCAGGCAGGGCCGGAAATGAGCTCAGCCTCCTGCAGAGCCTGGAGGCCCGCAAAGGAATGCAGCAGCCTTCATCATCCCTGCCTCCTGGTCCCCTGGGCTGCTGCTGTTGCTTCCCTCCCAGGTGGCAGTGAACCATGTGTGTCCTGTGATACAAGACCAGGATGGTTGCTGTGCACTCGGGAAGCATGTGCTTCTGGGAGAATCTTTCTGTCCCTCTCCAGAGAGTGTCTGGACATTGCGGTAGAACCCATAGCTGTGATGGGCTGGGTAAGCTCACTCTCAACTGCCAGGAGCTGTGGGCATTTAGGGACATCTGACTCAGAGGTGACAAGTTATAGCCTGTGGGCTGGTTCCTGCCTGAAGTCTGTTTTTATAAATAGTTCATTTGGATCGAAGCCATACCTATTCGTTTATAGAATTGTTATGATAGCTTTGTGCTTTAACAACAGAGTTAAGACTGCCTGGCCCCCAACGCCATCTGTCTCTATCAAAAAAATCATCTGCCCCTTGGTTCAGCTCAAAATTACAGGCAAAGTCGGTACATAGAGACTTTTCAAAGGGGTGTGGTGAGGGTTTTAGTCATCAGGGATTCTCCATCCCAGGTCCCAGGCCCAAAGTAAATTGACCTTAGAATTCACTTCGGACTAGTGCGCCCACAGATACCTAAGATTTCTGTATAGGCCCACTGTGCTCCATGTAACACTGGTGTATTTAGGGTCCTGTTGCTAATATGGCAGATTCAGTTTCTGTTCTCTTGGGGCTCTGCTTGGTAGGGGGGATCAATATCAATTAATGAATAATTGAAAAGCGAGACAACCATGGTGAAGGAAGGTAACAGGGTTGTGTGAGGCCGTGCCACCATGCATCTTGTGCTTGTCTGGGTTTTTTATCTTTCTCCTCTACTGAAATATCCATCCCATGATGGTACGAGCTATTGTGATCTGATTCATCCAAGTCTGTGTCCCTGTGGTTCACAACAGTGCCCGGCATTGGCACTCGGCAAACATGGATGGATGAACAGATGGACAATGGGAATAAGAAAGGCAAGGCGTGAGACCTAGATAAAGGGTCTGGGAGGCTTCTCTGGCAGCGATATGCTGGATCTCAACGCTTCAGGAAGAAGTCGGTTGGTGAAGCCCTGGAGAGGAGAGGCATGGGAGAGGCATTCTAGGAAGAAGGCACAGACTGGCTGAAGCCTCTGTGCAGAAGGGGACAGTCCAGCATGGACAGTGGTCTGGGGTGTGGCCAGGAGGTGGCAAGCCCTTGGGCCTGTGTTGGTCGCTTCAAGAGTTTTAATGTTTGTTTCCAAGTGATAGGTAGCCATGAAGTTCACAAGGGGAGGGTGTAGAGGAACATGGTTCGATTTCCACTTTCAGAAGGTCACCCAACTTCAGTGCAGCAAATGTCTGGAGTGGGATATGGCCTCAAGAAGATACCATGGGCCTGAGCTCATGGAGTGGAGACAACCAGAAGAGAGGTGACAGGACACACGTGTCATAAAAGCAGATGAAGGCATTTGTGGGGAGACCTGCAAGATATAGGGGTGGCTGGGTTAGAGATGTCAGACAAGGGCTGAGGGGAAGGGATCCTGCTTCAGTTCTGACATTTCTAATGGGAACTTGTCACTCAAAGAGGAACATAGGTGCTCGACATTAGCTGAGCACCTACATGTATGTCAGGGCAGAGGTGCTAGCCAGACTGTGCATGCTTAGAGGGCCATCTGGACCCCATTATATGGGTGACCCCAAACCCTGTCTATGCCTACATTGGGGATGGGCACCATGGGGGCCTGGATATGTCCTTGATTAGAGCGACCCGGGTGAAGCCTCTACAATTAACCAATCTCTGAGACTTTTCATGCAAAAGATATTTGAGAGGAGCCTTGCCAAGCCTTTTAATGGTTTTGTGAACATTCAATCAGCAGCACTAGAAATATTTCTAACATGAAGCAAATAATGATCTACCACTTTCAGAGTCACTCGGCGAATGCTAACAAGCCTTTCTTCCAGAGTGCGGTGTGTCGTCAGTGACTTCCACGCTCTGCACACGGGATAAGAATATCCAACTGGGTGCCAGGCAATGGAGCTTTGCTAAGTGCCTAACAGCTCTCTCTCTCTCTCTCTCTCTCTCTCTCTCTCTCTCTCTCTCTCTCTCTCTCTCTCTCTCTCTCTTTCTCTCTCTCTCTCTCTCTCTCTCCCTCACTCTCTATCTCACCTTCTACACACATACACACACATCTAAACCATGTAGTTTACACTATTTGACCATTTCTGTGGTGTAAATACTCCCACTGTGGACAGTTTCCATCTGCAAACCTGTAAGTTCCCTAAAACATTCACAGTGGGTATCTTGAAAGTTGTTATTAACTGACTCCCACACACCATGAACTTGGAAGCTATTTCAAGCCCTCATTTCATTCACAATGTGACCTTCAGCAGAGGAGACTCAGTGGTCTCATCTGTCAAATGGACCAGCTTCTCATGAGAATCAAACTGAGAAAAGGGAAAGATGGGTGTGGTGGTGTGAGAGACCCTGTTTTAGAGACAAACAACAATCTTAGGTGAGCCAGGCAGGGTGGCACATGTCTCTAATCCTAGCACTCAGGAAGCAGAGGCAAGTAGCTCTCTGTAAGTTCAAGGCCAACATGGCCTACATAGTAAGGGTCAGGTTAGCCAGGACTGCCTGATGAAACCCTGTCTCAAAACAAATCAGAACCCCAAAGAATCCCAAGGTGGATGTTACCTAAGGAAAGGCGTTCCAGTTTGTCCTCTGGCTTCTACAAGTATATACACATGTACATGAACTTACACGAACAGGCACTTACGTGTTCACCTTCACACATAAATACGTACACACATGGATCTGGAGATGCAGGGAGGCCTGATGAGTTGTGAAGATTTTATAGGTTGCTTAAGGTCATGATCATTGGCAAGGAAATAACCCCGCCCCCACCACACATATACATCTTCTTAATACGGGATTCCGCTGCTGTGCCACGGGCCCCTGTGAAAGCCCTGGGTAAGTTCTCAGAGCAGCTTTAAGACAGGTTGTAATTTAGCTCTCACTGGTGATTAGGGCTCTGGAACCCTAAAGGCTTTCTTGGTATTCAAATGTACACTGGTGTCAGCACTGCATCTTCGTTCAATGGAGATACAAGCTTGGGTGCAAAGGACTCATCCGGAAGTTGACCCAAGGGCTCAGAAGTGAGTGAGTGAAGACAGAGAGACATGGGAGAAGGGGTGCACTGAACCAATGATGCCTGTGTCACTGATTGAATACCATCATGGACAATGGGCTCATGGTTGCTGGAGGCCCCCACAGGGAAACTATGTAAAATTTCTGAACCATCCGCCTGAAAGACGGGCAGCTAGAGCTCACCTGTGCCCACCTTCTGCTAGTGCCCTGCTGCCACCCACTCCTCTGCATTTTCTCTGTTGAGCCTTTGTTGGTGTGGTAAAGCATCCATGGGTTTGTGGGTTCCTGGGCAGAGGAATGGAGAGGCATGCAGGTATTTGACCTGGCATGAGTATGTGGCATCCCATCCACTATTGTCAGGAGTTCCTGCAACCTCCCTCCACACATAGAGCCAATGATGGAAGAATGGACTGTGGTAATGGACAGTCCTTTTAAATTTTTATTTATTTATTTATTTATTTATTTATTTATTTATTTATTTATTTATTTATTTATCTTGTTGTGAGTGTGTGTGTGTGTTTACATGGGAGTGGGAACATGTGCGCAAATGTGTGTGCATGCATTGTTTGTATGAGTATACATGTGTATGGGAACATGTGTGTGCATGTAGATGCCCGAAGCTGACACTGGTGTCTTCTTTGATAACTCTCCACTTTATTTATTGAGGTAGGATCCCCTCATGACGTCAGAGTTCACCAAGTCTGGCTCATCTAGCTTGCAAACTTGTCTTGGGGACCCCATCTCTGCATCCTGAGTACAGGGATTACAGGAGGCCCCCATGCCGGCTTGGTTTTATGTGGGTTCCGGGGATCCAAATTCTGGCCTCGTGTTGAGCTTTATCAGCTGAACCATTTCCTCATATGCCGGGCATTCTTTTGAGCCTTCTGATTTGGGGTGAGCACATATCTCCAGATACTCTCTTTCCCACTAGATGGTCACACTCTGCTAATGCCCCGGGTTGCTACCTTAACCTTGCCTTTGAGATAGAAAATATCCCCACTACTTTTAGATAATTAACAAGGAAGCAAACTGAGGTGAGAGGAGTGGACTGTGGCTATCTGGAGGACAGCACATGGGAGAAAAGTAAAGCATCTGAAAGAAATGGCCCTCAGTCATTCAGAAAGTCATGGCTAGCAGGCATCTGCTAAGTGTGAAACACCCTTCAAGACACCAGGAATGCCCAAATGAGTAAGGTAGACCAGATGCCTCCCGGCGAGCATTCACAGTGACACAGATGAGCAGGGGGACATATGTTGTCCATCAGGTGGCAACAAGTGCTATGAAATATGACAAAGCAGACAAGGGATTGGCAGGGAGAGAGGCTACAGCTACTGCCTTTCTGTTGGGGGCCAGGTAACAGATTACTCTCTCCCTGTTTCCTTAACCCCGTTGTTCTGCCACTCCCTGACCCCTGTGATCCTGTGGTTTGCTTTCAAAGTGATGCTGTGAGTTTGTGGAGAACAGAAATGGTGCTTGGTGGGTGGGTGTTGAACAACTGGAGTCAGTGGCAGCCTCCTATCCAGCTCTGGACTGTGTGTTGGTTGGTTGGATTCATCTAGAGAGATTCCACTTTGTTATTGTTGATTTAATTCATCTGGAATAATTCTAAATTGGTATTGCTGACATACAATGGAGCTGAATTTTACTCAGAGGTTGGGTTGTAAAGTCAGGGTTTAAAGCAAACACAGAGTTGTCATTAACCTTGAAATCTTTGAAGTTGCCCATTAAAGTGCAGTATGCGTGGTTTTGTGTATGCAAGCCTGTGCTGTAATCAATATAGAAAAATGTATAATGCATGCGGCCATGTACAGTGCATAACAAAGAATATAGACACGATATAATTTCACAACACTTAATTGCAGTGGTTACATTGGTTTTTTTCCCTTCTGTCTTTTTTTTTTTTTTTTTCCTGGTAAAAGAACTAGATTTGTGATAGTTAAATGTGTGTATGATGAGACTCCTTGCACCCCTTTAAGCTGGGCTCCTGATCATACATTCCTCATCTGGCTAGGAAGTGGGAAGGGCGAAGGTATTTCCTCTTCTGTGTGCTACCTCATTTTTATCTCTTATTCCAGCCGGGTGCTTCAGGGCAGGAGAGCTGAAGATGCAGACATAACACTAGCCAAAGTTGTGGCTGTCTGTGTGGTGTTGACTCTGGGTGAGGACCCCTTGGGTATGCAGTACTGACTAGGAGTGAGGTGACCTCCATGTGAGGGGTTGGCTATGAGTGACGCCCTCTCTGGAGCTTTGAATGTAGCAGCTCACCTAGTCATGTAATGAAGAATCCACTCTGATCCCATTGCCCACGTGGGGAAGGTCCTGGAGGCCTGAAAAAGGTCACACAGCTTTAGGGTGGAGATTCAAACTCAGTTTCAAGCACACAAGGTTGCATGCTGTATGAATCTATACAATGGAAGGAAATGTTCTGGGTAGACAAACCCATGGAAACAGAAAACATATTAGTGGCTGCCTAGGGCTTGGGAGGGGTAGGAAGGAGGGACTCTAAATGGAAAAGGGGTTTCTTTGGGATGCTAGGAATGTTTTGAAATGGGATAGTAGTGCCGATCAGCACCTGCTGTTGCGGTGAACATATTATCTAAACCCTCAGCGATGTGTATTTTGACAAGGTGCAATTCATGTTATTTTAATTGTGTCTCAATAAAACCAAAGTGTGATTAGACAGAAAACCAGGCAACTCTGGGGCAGGGCAGCCCAGGCTCAGGGCTCTGGGTACTTGGTGCCTGCACACAGGACCTTTCCTGCAGGCACTCACCATGAATGGTGTAGTGATTTGAAAGAAAATGACCCCCAAAGGGAGTGGCGCTATTAGGAGGTACGGCCTTGTTGAAGTAGGTGTGGCCTTGTTGGAGGAAGTGTGTCATAGTGAGGGAAGGCTTTGAGGTCTCTTTTGCTCAAGCTTTACTCAGTGTGACACTGAGTCCACTTCCTGTTGCCTTCTGATGAAGATGTAGACAGTACCATGTCTGCCTGCATGCCACCATGCTCCCTGCCATGATGATAATGGACTGAACCTCTGAAACTGTAAGGTACCACCTCAACAAACTGTTTTCCTTTATAAGAGTTGCCATGGTCATGGTATCTCGTCACAGCAACAGAAACCTTAACTAAGACAAATGGTCTCGTTTCACCTTACTTCCATGAACTTGGTCACAGCGCGGGTATTAGTTACCCTTTCTCATTGCTGCAACCAAGGACCTGGTAAGAAGCAACGTCAGGAGGGAAGGGATTATTTTGACTCAGTTTACAGGTACAGCTGTTATGGAGAGGAAGGCATGGCGGCAGGAGCATGAGGCAGCTGGTCTCTTTGCATCCACAGTCAGGAAGCAGAGAGAGATGAACACAGGGATTCCACATGCTTTCTCCCTTTGGCTTGGTAGTGGACCCCAGTGCAGCCATAAAGCAGTGCTACTCACCTTCAGGGTGGGCCTGGCCTCTCCATTTGAACCTTTCTGTAAACACCATCCCAGGCAAACCCAGCAGTGTTTCCATGACGATTCTAAATCGAGTTGACCTTGGAAATTCACCACCTCACTCTTCTACGCCCTTCACTTTAGAGAGACATGGGTATTAAAGACTTGGTGTGTGCAAGGTCCGGTATCAGGATCAAGAACTAGGTAGCTCGGGCTTACATCTCACTCTTGATGGCAGCACAGATTTTTCTCAGGCTGGATTCATCCAATTAAAGTCACCTGTGAGGACCAGCGCTGCAGGTAACCAGAGCCCATTAAGAACAAAGTCAGGGCTCTTCACTTCTCTTCTGCTGATTTGTAAAGTGCATTAAGGACCTTCTTCATCTACCTGATTGTTATCCCAGCCCAGGCGCTCTGCTCTAAGGGGCTGGCAGAAAACCTTGAGGCTATAGAAGGAAGAAGTTCCTTACCCCAGGCAGCCCGGAGAGAGTGGGGTTGGGGGAAGGACTCTAGCAGGCTCAAGCAGGGTAAACATGGTGTCTGCAGTTTTACCCTTTACCCTTCTCCCCCTTTTTGCTAAAGACCTCTAGATTACATTCCTAAAGCTAGCCCCCAAGGTCTGTTCCCTTATTTGGCCACTGACTCATTCCTGAGACAAAACACCAAGGTCCAACAATCAAAGTTCATTGTCTGACTAAAGCGTCCAATCGGGATTTACCAACTCGCCCTAGCACAGGCTCTGCCCTCCCCCCTGAAAACCCCCTCCCGCAGACACAGCCTTTCTTGCTTTTCCTGTTTGCTTGTACTTGCTGCTGCTGCCTTTGCAGCACACCCCTTCTGCACCCCGCCGCTCCCCCAGGGGTAATACATCTCCTTTGTGCTGAGAATCTGGTGTCTGGGTGTGTCCTGTACCAATTCCAGGTGCCAACCTCCCTTACATAGGAGGCAGGCTGAAGAGAGAGGAATGAGCTTGGTTGACTTGCTAACTGGAATTATGCTCAAGTTGATATCATCTTCTAGAAGGATTCAGGATTTACCCAAATCAGCTTGAACCTTGGATGGTTCTGTCAAAGACTCCTACAAACAGGGGGGTGATGGGAAGGGACCTAAGATTTCAGGCCTCCTGGGGGTCTTGGGCTGACACCCAGGACTCACCACTTTTCCCACCTAAGGACACCACCTCCAACCCCATAAGGTCCTGTAGTTTCCAGCCCCCCACACTGTGGAGATGACTCTCTTCACCCTCACAGGTGTGTTAGTTATTTGCATTTTTTTCTATGTTTAAATACAGAATGACTAAGTCTTTAGCTATGTACAGTGGGACCAGCAAGGGCAGCTAAGGGCTAGTCTCCCGGCCAGGCTCGGGTCAGAATTTGTGTTTATGGCTTTGTCAAAGGCAAAGCTTGGGGGCTGTCTGTGCCTTTCTGGGTTTGTAGCTTTGAGGAACAGGTGGAGTTGGGTTGGGAGCTAACTACTGGAGATGTAAAACCTCAGAGCTCTTGAGGGTTTGTGATCTAGTCTCCCAGTGCTAGGTGACAGTCTGTTAGCTTTGCCTAGTTCAGTGTGTGTGTGTGTGTGTGTGTGTGTGTGTGTGTGTGTGTGTGTGTGTGTGTGTGTGTGGCTTCCCCACTGAGCCATCTCTCCAGCCCCTTCCCCTAGTGGTTTTTTTGTTTTGTTTTTAGACTTATTTTTATTTCATATCTACAGGTGTTTTGCCTGAATGTATCTCTGTGCACCATATGCATGCCTGGTGCCAATGGAGGCCAGAAGAGGGCATCAGATCTTTCGGAACTAGAGTTACTGGTGGTTGTTACCTGCTATGTGGATGCTGAGAATCAAACCTGGGTCCTCTGGAAGGACAACCATCTTAATTGCTGAGCCAACTCTCCAGCTCTTTCTTCCTCCAGTTCTTAGATTTCCCTGTGAATAAGTAAAGCCATGTGATGGTTTGAATCCACTCTCATTGACCAGTTCTCTTGGTGTGACACCTTGTAGTGTGCCTTGAAGAGACACTGGTTCCACAAGAGGGCTAATAAGGGTTGTAAAAAAATATGGTTGTATTGTTTGTTACTTTGGGAAACTCGGGAGTTGCTCAGGAAGTAAACCAGGTAGAGGTGGATGCTTCTGCAAATGGACATTTCTGAGACTTCTGTGTACATTTGAGCTTTTAAAAATGGGCTCCCAAGGGTTGCACCCTCTTCCCAAACCCCTGGGTGTAAGGAAATCTCTCAGGATAGTTCATTATAGCACACACAGTGGCAAACAAGCTGTCAGCATCTTAGATATGGGCCCCTAGAAGGTCTGATCTGTGTCAGCACCTCCGAAATTCAATCTCCAGTCTCAATGGAGCCACTGGGAGTGGGCCCAGCACTCTGTGTTTGTGGTCATTTGAAAACCACATTTGAAAAGTTTCTAGAATCTCTTTGGGTATTGTGAGCCCATCAGGAAGAACTGTTTGGGTGTCATTGTGAATGCCTGGAGATGCTCTTGACATCTGTCATGATTGCTTGCCTGTGAAGTGAGGTCACCAGGAGCAACTGCTCCTGGCAGCACTTTGCAATCAGTGTCTGAGGGAGGAGTAGGCTGTTGCCGACAGGTAGCAAGTAGAAGTCGGAGATGCTGCTCAGCACCCTACAGTAATCAGGAACAGACGCACAACCATCGATTGATCATTGTAACCCAAATCAGAGTCAGCCTTAGGCGTGGACGCACTGACCTAAAAGCACAACTTCCTCCCTGTCAAGCAAAAGCAGGGACCCTTTATCTCCTCCCAACCCTGTCATCACTAGGGGCCAGCATCTAAAGTTGGGTCCATGGAAAGACAGTTGGCGGCAAACTACCATTTGTGTTTAAGTTTTCAAAGGGCAGTGTGTTCTCTGCAACTCATTCATCTGTGAGAAAACTAGCAAGATGCTATGATGACTACTCCAAAGAGTGTTTGGGAAGCACAGATCTGACGGAAGAGTGTGAGGGTAAGGGTTGAGAGTGGTTAGTGTGCAATATGATGCTACCTTCAGGGTCTCTGTACTATGGGCTAAAATAATATTTGCATATCTAGTAGACAAAGTTGACCAGTTGACCTCCCGAAATCTGACATTTGATCAGAGCAAATGAGAGAAGAGCTGAGAACCGAGGCCTCCGCAGAGACTTTGTGCTCGAGCCATGTTCAAATGGGTCTTATTTTCAAGTTTGGGATAATCTTTCTGACATTTCCAACACATGGAGATAAAGACATGGAAGGCAGCTGAGGTCTAGGCAATAGGAAGAGAAGGAGGAAGTTACAGGAGGTCAAATAAGAGCATGGGGAAATGGCATTTCTTACCTGTCTTGGATGAAGGCTGGACCATTCTGGGTGCTTCTGTTTGGTCTATGAGGTGTTTCTAGTCACTATTCCATCGACAGAGGCAGCCAAGGGGAATGAGGTGTGTCAGTAACAGGTGTGCTTGGAGGGAGGTAAAAACAGTAAGGGGCCAAGTCCACAGTGGGAGGAAGAGAAACTAGCTAGAGAAGGAAGGGATAGAGTTTCCAGCTTGAGGGAAGCACGAGTCCAGGTAGAAATACTCATAGCATGTTCAGGAGGCAATGGAGACAGCTCTGAGAGCTGGTCAATGCAAATGCAGGGTGCAGAAACTGGATCGGTACAATGGAGTGATAGCTATTAATAGTGTGGCTATTATTTTAGCCACAAGCCCTTCTGATTGCTGCAGGAAGTGCCTGGCAGGACACCATGGCCATTAAGAGTTCTGGACCTTGGGGAGAAGGCAGAATTATGGTTTGAACACCAGCCCTGCATCTGTGGGCCTGGAATACCTTGGGCAAGTGACTCAAACTGTCTGTACCTCTCTTAAGAAGCCTATAAAATGAGGGCAATGGCCCCCATCTGATGTCACTGTTAGGGGTAGTCTACTGTACCTTGTAAACATCTGGTCTGAGAAAAAGTAAGACCCAGAAAAGTCCAAATTGGCTGCTTCTAGTGTGGATGAGTTGAACAGACAGGATAGGTTTGCAACTTGTGCGGCATATCAGTTTCAGTTTGAGCTTTCCCCAAAGCAAGTTGTGAGGGGAGGATTTGAGTGCCGTAGAGGCCACAGGGAGGCACCTGAAGGGAAGGGAGGGAGCAAGAGGAGCAAAGGAAAAGAGCAACCCGAGGGTGCTGTTGGTCACGACGGTGGGTGTCTGGGGCTTAATTCTCCAGGAGACCTTTGGGAGCTGGGGTGGAGCACCCTCACCAATTATCTCAAGATCTGAATTGATGTTGTCTGAAGGCCGCCCCAGATCTTCAATTTTGAGGCTCAGAGAAAGCACTAAGAAAAGAGACTGTTAGTTATTTCCTCCAACCCGAGAAACATCTCTTTTGGAAAGGGAGGTGGTGCATATAAAACTCAGGAAGTTAGGACAACTTACAAGGCCCAGGAACCTAACGCATTTACCAGACCCACCAAGGCCCTGTCCAAACTTATATGATCAGCAAGTGGTCACTAGGGAGAAGAGCCTTCTAGAGAGCCTCAAGGTAAGCAGGGAGCTCCACAGGGGCAGCTTTCATGACTCATCACCCATGCTGGAGTGGGCTTTTCGGTGATGCAGCTGCTTTTGAATCACCCACACTCTTAAAAGTAACCTCTCACCCAGGTTCTTGTTAGTAACCCCAGTGAGTCAAAGAGTTGAGTGGGAGAATTTCTTTGGTCTGTCCTCAGTGCCCTGCCAGGGGTAAACTGACATTTGTTCATGGAAAAGCCTCACAACAGAGGTGTAGATTCCTGCAGTGGGAAGCTGAACATGCCATCTGGGAAAAAGGCCAGAGGAAATGTGGGTGGATGTGGGAGGAATCTAGCTGGGTCTATTGAAGTCAGAATCAAAAGGCATAAAACCGGGAATGCCCTCTGGGCCAGCAATCTTCATTTAAGTATTAAAGAAACAGATAAGTATGGAAGAAGCTGTGCAAAAATATTTCTATATATTATACGTGATAGCTCAAATTGGAAATAGTAGTAATAGCCAACCTTTATTGAGTGGTTGCCTTGTGCCTGGTGCTCTAAATGTCTTACAAATAGGCTAAATTTCTAGCAAATGGAAATTGGTTAAGCAGCTCAATGGAATATTACACAGCCATTAAAGAAGATGGCTATGAAGATGATAAGGAGAGAAATACCACATAAGTGAGAAATGAACACTAGGCGTGAGGTGGTATGTACTGTCAGATCCTCTTAGCACAACAAGCCTCTGCATACGGGAGTGTAGGCATGAGGGAATTTCTCAATCTGCTACCTGAGGTTTGCTGGTGTAATGAGATTCTTTGTGGTTCTCTCCCCGCTTTAGTTTACAAGTCTCCATTGATGTGTTTGTATTGTGTTTATAATGAAAAGATAAGAAAATTGAAAAAGTGAATATAGAAAAAGATCTCTCAACCATCTCTAAAAAACGGTGTTTTATATATTCTGAACCTGTTGTGGCTTGGGAAAGAAAATGATGCTTCTGAAAAAATGAATCTGGGGGGCAGAGTGGGAGATGTGTTGGATCAGGGAAGGAGGCAAGATTGTAACTTCCAAGCTAATAAAGGTCATAGGAAAGGCCAAGTTTGATTTCAGAGGCTCAGTGGTTAATGAGAAGGGAAGAAACAAGCCTGGTGTTTGGAGGTTGATTAAATGGATGAAGATTATCCTTAGAATAAATATATAGTAAGTAGATCTTTAGAGCATATTTCTTTATGTCTGTTCTTGCATATAATCCTGACAATTTTTACATGATACTCTTTTAATTTTTCCTGTTTTATAAGTGAAATGTTAGAAGATTAGAGAAATGAAGTCTCTTGCCCAAGGTCATAGCGGATCTGAGCTTGGGTCCTTTTAAATGAGTTAGAGAATGGAAAGAAGGATGGCTGGATGGCTGGATGGCTGGATGGCTGGATAGGATCAACAGGATGGATAGGTAGGTTGGCAAGTGAGTGGCTCAGATGGCTGGGTGGTGGCTGGGTAGGGCCTAATGGTTGGATGAGACGATGGATGGATGATGGTTGGTTGGATGAATGAGTGGATGGTAGGTGGAGTGGGTGGATGGTTGGATGTATATGTTAATGGATAGATGGAAAGATGGATATTATACGTGACAGATGATTGGAGGGAAAGATGTATGTATATAATGGATAGATGAATAGGCTAAGTGGGTATATCGATGATACAAAGTTGGTTCAACTAGCTACATGGGTAAGAAACAATCCAGATTGTTATAAAGTGCGGACAGAGAAGGACTGTCAGGAAGGGAGAAACTCTCAGGTGGTGAAGAAGGAAAGGAAGAAATAAGATGTTGATAAAGAAAGGGAACCTGGGGTTTGCAGGGAGACTTCACTGGTCCTCTTTGAGAAATTCGTTCCAGTCAAATGATGGGTATTGACCTGGACGTGGCACAGGAGCAGAGAAGCCAGGGCATTTTGAGGGAAATCCATGCAGTGACTGGTCAGTCCAGAGCGTTATGGGAGCTTAGTAACAAGTGAGAGGCTAAGGAACAGAGGCAGTGGCAGGAAGGAAGAATGATATACACAGGACTGGGGATAGCAGGAAGAAACAAAAAAGGGAAAACAGAACAATCACAAGTCAGAGTGGGGCCATCAAGTAGCCAGAATTTGACTCAGCTCCATCTTCCTGTGTTCCTCAGAGAATCCCACAAAGCTCTGCTTCAGTCTCTGTATCTGTAATATGCGAGGGCAGTTTAGCTCCTACCTCAGGGGGCTCCTGGAGGATTCCTGGAGGATTCCTGTAAACAGCTTAGCCAGTACCTGGTGAGCTCCAGTGGAGACTGAGCAGAGCTCCTAGCCACTCACTCTTTTGTCATTTCCTGGGAACCACCCCCAAGCAATGGATCAAGAAATTGAAGCTTGATCACCCAGTGCACTCTGAGAAAGCCCATCTGGAGCCCCAGTCTTCACCAGTTTCCGCAGGAAGTACCCATCTTTGCTGGGGAGACAAGCCAATTTGCTGTGGTAGCTTTGACTCTTGGAAAGTAGCCTTCTGCAGTTTGTAATAAACGAGGTACGCTAAGTTGCACTTTTCCTTTGCCTGTTTTGAGAAAAGCATTAATAAATAGATGCTGTTCATTAATACGGAGTTGTGAGGTATTTACCAGGCATTGGAGAGCAGCTGGAAGCACCACAGTAAGAACTTGGGAGGTGCAGAGGGGGCGGGCGAAGACCCATCAGATCCCGGTGAGTGCTGTGAACTTGGTGCCCTTTCTCCATTCCACCAAGTTTTATGCTCTTATAATTGATGCTCGGAGAGGCCTGAGCACCGCCGTCTCGGCATGAGGAATCCTAAAAGCCTTATTAACCCAACCACTTGGCCTTTCTTAGTGCAGCCCCTGCTGGGGCTATTTTGGCACAGGACTGTCTGGACCCCAAGATGCTCTGTTTTGGAGGATGAAGAGGTTCAACTCAGTACCTTTCTCTGCTTCTGAGTCCCTCCATCTCTCCAGTATGGACTTCCCAGTAAGTCATTTCTATACCCATCTTTTTTCTCTTCCTCTTTGGCTAGTCAAGGATGCCTCTTCTCTGAGGCACTGAGAAGATACCTTCTCAGAGCTGATTTACCTGATATAACAGTTTCTAATGTGTTGAGTGGCAGAGATGCCTTCTAAGGCTGGGGCCTCTACAAGATGAGTTCAAAGTGGAGGCCTGCCCAGAGGGACAAGTTCATGAGCAATTAAAGTTGCAAAAAAAAGGTAGGAAAGACAGAAGTTGAGGGGTGTTCTGTGGGTTTTCTATGGTATTGAGTCTTATCTCATGAATGGTTATATGTGCATCATGGTTTTGGAACTAGGACAAGATGCATTCATTAGACATCTGCTGGTAGGGTAGGCTTGAAGTGGTGGGGGCTTTATAGTATATGGGAAATACATTGGCAGCTTGAGATGTTCCCTCAAGGACAGGTCTTTAATTTTCATTGATGGTCAGACTAAAATCAGCATCGTCTTTGGTGCTATAACAGTTATAAATTTAGAAATGTTCTAATAAACACACACATGGTACTCAATAAGTGCTGATATACCAAATCAACATTTATAGAGTAGCATGTCTATGTCTGATACCCAACAATGTGTTCACATACAGTATGTGAGTCCAGCCAGCCTCTGAATTCAAGTGTAGCAGGAATCTTAAAGAGTCTATTAATAAAACAAACCCGGAGCCAAGTATTGGGGTGCACACTGGAAGATCAGAGAACCAAAACAAGCCACAGCTACCTCACCTCACTGGATCCTCAGCTGGTCTTGTTTCCTCAGACTGGAGGCCTCTGAGTCCTCATCCAGAATGGGTCTCAGCTGAATTGCTGCTCAAAAGCCTGAATGCTTAACCAGGCCAAATGCTTCTAGTTTCTGGTCCTCACACCTTATATACCTTTCTGCCTTCTACCACCACTCCCTGGGATTAAAGATGTGAGTCACCATGTGTGGCTGTATCCTTGAACACATGAATTTCTGCCTAGCTCTGCCTCCCAAGTGCTGGGATTAAAGGCGTGTGCTACCAGTGCCTATCCTCTATGTTTAATATTGTGGCTGTTCTGTCTCTGACCCCAGATAAGTTTATTAGGGTGCACAATATTTCGAGGAACACAATACCACCACATTCAAGCTCTGATTATAACTGTCTTAATTGTACAAGAGAGGCACCCACAGCCTAGGGGGCATGTCCGGGTTTAGCATCTTTATTGTCACTCAGACTCCAGGAGGCATTTTGCCGTTAAGAAAACTGAACCCGAGGGACTTTTCTTTTACAGTGTACAGTTAGTAGAACCAAGGTTTGAGTTCAGGTCTCCTGACTCTACAGTATTATAGTTTAATTGGGAGAGTATATTGATGGTGTTTATCTCATCATTAAATTCTTTCTGTCTAGCTTCAGGGGAAAGAGTTCACCGTGCATTTGACATCTGTTAGGAGAACAAGGCTCAGAGAGGGCAATGCACTGGAACAGGGCTGTGCAGGAGTGCCAGGGAGGCTATTAGAATTAAGTGGTGCCAGTCTGCCTTCCAGAGAAACAAGATTAAGTAATATCCAAGTAAGGATAGCCTGGGTCTTGGGATAGGCTATAGGTATTGACCACTGGCCAATCTGCTAGAAGTGGGGTGCTGCCTGGCTGGCTCAGTCTGGGAAGGCACAAAAGGGAAGTTGGGATTTAACCTGAGAATTGAAGAAAGACCAGTTGTGTCTCCTCAAAAGGACAGTGTTAGGGCCTGTTGTCTTCTTGAGTTTTGCTGTTTGGTTTGTACGTAGCAACTTTCGGGGTTGACCTGTTGTAGCTACCTTCCTTAGCCTGTCATGGTCATCAGGTAGACTGGAGGCATGCTGAAGTCACTGATGTTTTCCAGGGAGACCTTTGGTTCTGCAGAGAAGACACCGAGCTGTGGAGTTGGAGCTTCATTTCTCTGCAGACGCTGGTGCTTCAGAAACACATTATTGGCTTGTCACTATGACTGTCACAGGTGACACCCAGGCCATGGAGAGTCACAGGAAAATAGCAGGCCTTCTGGCCACTTTCAGAAGGTGTTTTTCTCACCTAGGCCAGGATGGTGCCTGAGCTTTCTCTCGATGACAGATGAGCAGAGCTTGGTTAAATGAGATCTAATGCTCTTTCTACTCCTTCCTGATTGATGACCCTGGAAAGCCATTCATTGGGTTTGAAGATGGCCAGGGGGTGCTGCCATGGCACCTGAGTCATTGAAGATCTCCCCAGTGATGTGATTACAACGTGTGCTTCGCTTGTGCTGGGTGAGCTGGACCTTGGATTCCATTCTTTGTTGAACAGTCATAGATTTTTGGGAAACAAATCAATCCAGGAAGCTTCTCAGGTTAGCTGTCAAACCCATGTCACTGGCCTGCTCTAATCTAGCATTGATTCCCCCCCCCATTAAAACAAACCCTTTCTCCCCTCCCCCACCAGTCTCCGAAGGACACCTGGCCTCTGTGAGTTTCAGGTGGAATCCAAGATCCGTTCCATGACTGTGGATTCCAAATGAGAGAAACCCACTTAATAATGCAGGGCAAAAGATGTTTAAAAAAAAAACCCACAACAACACTGTGCACACTGAGCATTGTGTGTTCTTTACACAAATGTATCAGTTCATGCAAGGCTACCATAGAGGCTGGGGATCAAGAAGTGACCAAAATGCAAGATTCCCCAAGAGACTCCCCAAAACATTACAGACTGTTCTCGTTGTTCTTAGTTGCCCCCACCAGGGACAGAAGCTGAGTCCCCATTGTTAAAGACACTACGTACTTCAGACACAGGGCAGAAGCCTGTGATCTTGAACTGACCTGAATGCCTCCCTCCTCAGGACTAGCTTTTATAGTACCAGAAGGCACCATGAAGTCTTCCAAAGGAGGGAGGCAGCCAGCAGTCCTACCCAGCTATGACACCTATGACACCAACAACCAGTGTGGCTGGGCAACCCGAAGAGTGCAGCAGTAACACACGCACCTTGGCAGTAACTGCCAGAGGCTTACGACCCTCTCAACAAGAAGGACATCATGCCGGGTGCTGGAAACCTAGCCAGCAAACCCAAGGCTAGTGAGATCATGGATCTTGGAGGAGAATCTACAAAGACCACTTGACTAAACCAGCGTAACCCCTAACTACGTTCTAAATATTTGTCCTTGTACCCACAGATAAGCGTAGCTCTCACTCCTCATCAAGGAACTGTCTCTTTGCAATGGATGCCAACCACTGCAGAAAACCACAACCAGTCAAAAGGCAACGTTGTGGAGCCCAGTCCCAGTGGATGCATCTACAAAACAGTTCCTGCACTTAAGGGTCGGGTAGCATTTTAGAAGGAGGTGGGGCAGAGAGATTATAAAAGCCATAGGATCAGGGAGTTTACTGTGAGGCCTCTGGGGTGCTAAGATGACAGCCGCTTTGCTGGATCTGACACATGCTAAGGATAGAACCCAGGTGCTTGTGCCTCTAGCTAAGTGCTCCACTCACGGAGCCACACCCAACCTGCTCCAGGGCGACTTCTTCTTCTTCTTCTTCTTCTTCTTCTTCTTCTTCTTCTTCTTCTTCTTCTTCTTCTTCTTCTTCTTCTTCTTCTTCTTTCTCCTCCTCCTCCTCCACCTCCTCTCCTCCTCCTTCTCCTCTTCCTCCCTTTTTTTTTTTCATTTTTTTAGACAGCGTTTCTTTGTGTAGCTTTGGAGCCCTTCTTGGAACTCACTCTGTAGCCCAGGCTGGCCTCGAACTCACAGAGATCCACTTGCCTCTGCCTCCCCAGTGCTGGGATTAAAGGCGTGAGCCACCCCCACCCAGCTTGCTCCAGGGCTTTTAAGCAGCGGAACACCAAGTCTTTTAACAATCAGCAGGCTGTGCCTTAGTGGGGGCCCAAGATGAGGCCCTTAAGGTGTCTTTTGCAAGACTCCCAGAAGGGAAGGCTGCGGCAGAGGAGGAAAGAACACAGACCATGGAGAGCATTAGGTGCAATGCAGCCAATGAGACTTGATGATAAACTGTGGAGACTGGAGAGCAACGAGGAAAAATCAGGCTTCTTCCAGCCCAGGATCTAGCTAGAAAGATGTACTCAGGCCTAGGGCTGACTCTATTCTTTAGAGCTGCATCAGACATCTCAGAAGAAATAGCAGACAGGGGACACAGACATGAAGGGACCGATTCTTGCTGCCAGGGAGCTAGCTGTGGCATCTGTAGAGTCAGTGGGTCCAGTTCCCTCTGCCTACAACCTCAGGATGGTTTTTTCTGGCTTGAGTTTAAGGGGCCCAAGCTGGTGGTGTTGTTGTTTCGAGACAGGGTTTCTCTATGTAGCCCTGGCTATCTGGGAACTCACTCTGTAGACCAGGCTGGCCCCAGAGTCCTGGTGACAACCATACAGCCTTCTTCCAGTCTCTCATGGAAAGGATCGTTCTTTTCCCTTGAGTAGTTTCGAGCCAAGCATGTAACATTGCGAGAATGTTTGAAAACTCCTCTTGGTTCTCAGAATGCAATTCTGACAGCGCTGAAGGCTGCCAATTAAATGACGATTTAGATAAAGGCTGCGTGGGAGAGGGAGCTGCAATATCCTGAAACCTAATAATGGCTTCCCTCTGTCTTTCTGAAGCGCTGGCATAATCCTGATTGACTGGCTCACTTCTTTGGGCATTCCTATTTACTGGACAATTTAATAACATTTAAGATGTTTGACAACCTTTATTTGAGGACAGTCATCCTCAGGGGAAGGGGCTATGGGTAAGGATATGAATGTCGTACAGCTAGGAGAGCTGCCCCAAGTGTGAGGAAGACTCTTTTCACGTTCACGGGGGAAGAGCTGAGGGCCAAGGACAGACTCAAGCCTAGTGCCCATGTGAAGGTGAAAGGTGGCATGCACCTATTCTGGAGAAGCACTTTCCAGGGTTTGTTCCTCTCAGGAGCTTTGAGGCAATGCTGTGATCATACCTATCACACAGGTGAAGCATCCCAGGGCCACACACCCAGTGAGTCATGCTACCGGCGGTCCAAGACCTCCAGCTCTCACTCATCCTCCCAGTCCATTGTATAGTGCCAGTGAGAAGGCTCAACAGGTAAAGTCACCAGCTGCCATGCCTGATGCCTTGAATTCAGTCCCAGGACTCATACTGCAAAAGGAGAGAAACAGCATCTATAAATTGTGGTCTGATCTCCATACAGAGCTGTGACATCTGTGACACTATATGTGTGTGTGTGTGTGTGTGTGTGTGTGTGTGTGTGTGTGTGTGTGTGTGTATGCACACATGAAGAATAAGTGAAATAAGAGGGTTAAGAAGATAGTTTGGTAGGCAAGAAGAGTGCTTGCAGTATAATTATGAGGACCGGAGTTCAAATCTCATTTATGGGAAAATTTAATAACATTTAAAAAATGGTTGACAACCTTTATTTGAGGGCAGAGATCCAAGTGTGACTGCATGTGTGCCTTTAACCCCAGCACGGGGGAAATGTTGATGTAGGAAGATCACTTCGGCTTTCTGGCCTCCACAATGTTTGGGCATGTACACATACACACACATATAGGATATGAATGGAGAGAGAGAGAGAGAGAGAGAGAGAGAGAGAGAGAGAGAGAGAGAGAGAGAGAGAGAGAGAGAGAGAGAAGTGTAAGAGAAACCCAGTATAATATCAGGGAGTTCATCTTTTCATTCATTTATTCATTCATCAGTTCATTCACTTAGAACATTTAATACATGCCAGGTATGGCTCTAAGCCCAGGAAAACAGCATTGTACAGACCAATTCCCTGTCTCTATGGAGCTTTCTTTCTAGAGGTAAATAGCAAAGGGAGTAGTGATGTGCTACTAGCTAACTAGCTAGTTAGATAACTAACTAACCACCTAACTAACTAACTAAATGATGTGCCAAGCAGGGATAAAGTATGATGAGAGAGCTTCTGTAAGCAGGAATGTGAAGATGGGGGAGTGCCCTGGAAAGACCTGTCCGAGTTCTCTGGGGCTGTGGGGAAGAGAATATGCCAGGGAGAGCGAAAAATCAAATGGAAAGCCTGGAAGCTGAAAACAACCAGGCAACTGCAGTCACTGGACCAAAAGCAGGAGATGAGATCCAAGAGTAGAATTTAAGCTACAGCCAGGATAATCTTGTTATCCTGAGAGTGATAGGGAACCCCTGGGGACTTAGGGAGAACAAAGTAGTGACGTCATCTGTTGCCATGCACAACTAAAACAAATGGGAAGCCTACAGAAGCACCCACACACTCATCCTTCTCCTGGTTTATATGCTAATTTGGCACACATAAACTCACTCTTGTTTCCAAAATGAAATAGACTCCGTTATTATTAGTCTCCATTTTGACTGTGGGGGAAACTGAGGCCTGCTAGGCAGTAGAAGGACTAGGATGTCTCACTGGGGGGTGGGGGCAGCTTTCTCTTCTACTATTGTAAATTCCAGTTGACATTCAGCGGGCACTTGCTTTGTGTCAGGGTCTGTAGGTGCTTTGAAGTAGCACTACCTCCACACCCCCTTGACCCCTGCGTGTTCAAGGTGGCAAGAGAAAGGAGCAGAGTTTACAGACAGAGAAGTAAGTGCTAGGCCAGTGGGGGAGGGGCTCTGATTTAGGTTGGAGAGTGAGGGTTAAGGGGAGGGGAGGAGAGAGAGGAGAGAGAGAGAGAGAGAGAGAGAGAGAGAGAGAGAGAGAGAGAGAGAGAGAGAGAGAATCTAGCTCAGTGGGGGCAAGCAGTCAAATGTGGACATCTGAATTGGGACTGTTCAAATTGTGGGTTGAGACCCCTTTAGGGGTCACATATCAGATATTCATAGCAGTAGTAAGATTACATTATGAAGTAGCAACAAAATACCCGTATGGTTGGGGTCAGCACAGCATGAGGAACCATGTTAAAGGGTCTCATAGGAAGTTTGAGAACCACTGTACCGGAGCCACTTCTGGTGCACACTCTGTCTTCCACGAACCTGACAGAAGGCACGGAAGAAGGAAAACACTTCGATTTGTAGGGCTTTCAGCATGGCAGGTGATGTTTGTCCCACCTCTCCCCTCTTTTATTTAGAGGTCTGTTGATGCGGCTACAATTTTGCTCCAGTAATAAAAGTGAAACATGTGTGGTTGGTAACAAGGACAGCCAAGATGAGCCGCTGGAAGGATGTAACTGGTTAGGATTTAATGTTCATTAAGATTAAAAAAAAAAATCTATTAGGCTTTTGAAAGCCATAAAAAAAGTACTGCTAGCCTCATGGCTCCCAGGCTTATGGCGGAGACCACTCTAAAGCAGGTCCAGGCTCTTTGAAAGAAGGACTATTGAAAAGGCAGCTGCTGCAGCCCACGGGCCAGAGCAATTGCCATGCTGGAGGGACACAGCTGTCCATGCCCTCTGCTTTCTCTCATCTCTCGCCAGCCCAGGCTCGGGGTGCTGGTTGTTCCAGTGGGGCTTGCCCTCAGCTCTCCCCTCATGGACTTCAGGAAGACATCGTCATGAGGACATGCACACCATCCATTGTTGAAGAAGAGCTCTGATCCCAGCCTAATTACACACAATGCAGCCAAGGCATTATTGGGGCTCTTTTTTCAGGAGGGATGGGCAGAAACTGATAGGGTTAAGGGACAGACTGAAATATTGTGTGTCACGCTTTAATACGGGGAGCTGTTAATGATCCATTATTGTGAGCACGGAGCAGAAAGGTGGTTGCTAGCTCCTTCTCCAGCCAGGCAGCCAGCAGACCCTTCTCCTCAAGTGGGGGATTAGTATAGATCCTCCCATGCTGAAAGCCTAGAGAAGAGCATTAGCACCTTCTAGAAAAGTCCACACCTGTTGGATATGCTGCAGGGCAGCTGTGTCCTTCTCCAGTAAGAGCGTTAAATGCAAAGGAACCCTCTGCCATAAGGCTGGTTCCCAAGTAGCCAGGCTCATCTTTCTTACATCCTACTAGAAGTGAATGCAGACCAGAGGAGCCCAGCTCATTGCTAGTATAGCACATAGTATTGGGGAAACCTCAGTTAGGGAGGGATGAGGTAGCACTATGGTATTCCCACTCATGAATGTGTGTCACGTCAATAGCTACTACAGACAATTTTGGAACAGCAAACACACCCTTTTCCTTTAAGGGGTTCATTGAGTCTGTGGTGTTCGATATAGTAACTACTAGATACTTTGTGACAATGTTTAAATTTTATTAAACAAAATGAAAGAAAAATTTAAATCCAATATCTCGGTCATGTGAAGCATTTGAAGTGCTCAGAGATCTCACGAGGCTAGACTAGTGGCTACTGAGCAAGTTCAGGACGTCTTCATCCTCACACAGGCATGTGGGACACCTGTGGGTTTAGCAAGCATGCTGTGCTCTCCCATAGAATGAGTAATGCTGAATAGTCCCCAAGAAGAGGTGTATTGTTAGGTCAACAAGTTATAAAACTTCACCATATTAGTCTTTAAAAGCAAGTGAACATTAGCATACTGCTTTTGGATGTGTAGAAGGACAGAAAGGAAATCCATTCGGCTGTCCACAGTAGCTGCCTTGAGGAAGAAGAAGTGATGTTTTCCTTTTATTTTTCCCACTTCTGTATTGTCTGAACATATTCCAGAGTGCATCATTCCTTTCTGTGCCCCTGGGCCCTGACAGTGGCTGGTGCCAGCTGATTCGTAATTCATGACAGGACCTGAGAGCAGAGAGAGGGCCAGGAGCAGCTCAGCTGCAGCTCAGCACACAGTGCTGGAGGTTCAAACCCCAGCTACTGTCCAGCAAACCAAGCACACATGTGCCTGGGGATTGGTTAGTGTGGCAAGCAGGTAGAAGGGGCCACCAGCCATCTTTCTGAGCCTGGGAGTCCATGCAGCTGACACCAGGAAGGAGGGAGCCAAGGTTTTCTCATGCATTGCCTTTAAATGGCCTTAATGTCTTGGTGTGATTTTTCTTCAAAGAAAGGAAAATCTTGTTAATCTCTACCTGTTGACTATGCTTACAATTTCATCCATGTTGTTTGGCAAACAAAACTGTGGATTTTCCTTCTATTAGTAACAGATTTTTATGTGAAACACTGACCATGTAGCATGACATGAATTTTGTTTAACATGTATAATGTAGCATGTATAGCAAAAAGCTGAAAGCATTTTAGATATAAATATAGGTACATACATGTTATGCACCAAAGTGTATATACATATGGATGTATGTATGTGGATGGATTATGTGCAGGTATGTATGTATGTGTGCATGTATACACATGTAGCCATGTGTGCATATATATATATATATGTGTGTGTGTGTCTGTGTGTGTGTGTATAGCTGGTCCTCATTATGATGACGTCTGTATTTCTACATTAGCCCACTTACTCAGCTTTATTTGAAAACTCAGATTCTACTTTTAGCTCCTTACTGGTCTCCTGCAGACATGAGTAAAGTGGTGAAAACAGTCAGCTGCCTCATTCACAAGTTCCCGCTGCAGATGAATATGGAAACATTCTGTCCTCTTGTTCTAGATTTCCTACCAGAGGCAAGGAGGAGCCGTTTAATGCTGCATTCTCCCCACTCGAGGGCTTTTGGTTGTCAGTTTTGCTCATTCAATGGCTCCCAAGCACAGTACTGAGTGCCATCTGTTGTCCCCAAGCCCGGGGAGGCTGCAGTGTCCCTGAGCAGAGTACATAGGTTCGAGGAGCTTGGTTTCAGCAGGAGTTACAATGCACTGACAGGGATCTCCTTGTCAAAGAGGCAGCAGTCACATAAGGTGTTTGAAAGCAGACACAATTCAGGAAGAGGTTAAATAGTGATCGGTGGACCGCAATGTTGTGACCAGATGCTCATAGGAACCTAATCCTGCGTCACTCCAAAACCACATGTTCTCTGTCCTGCCTACTGTGTGCTTTTGATCTTGCTCAAAATCCATGTGTTTCAGCGGCTGTCACTGGGAAGTGAGCACATAACCCACATGTGTAGGACTGCCTATGGCTCTTCCATCATCTCCACCATGCCTCACCGACCCCAGCTGGGGCATAGACACAGTGGTGGTATTCTTTAGATCAGCCCTTCTTCACCGATTTAGCTAAATACTCCCAAAGAAGAGGGCCTGCCCATTCTCACTGTTCCAGGGAGGACACTTTTTTGGGAACAGGAGTGAAGGGGACAGCTATTGCACTGTGTGAGTGTAAGATAGTGAGGAGAATTCCAGCAGAAGCCTCCTCTACAGGGTACAGGGGAACAGAAGGATCACATGACCACACATTCTCGTCTTCCATTGGTCAAACAGTTACCCCCTCTTTCACTGACACCTCGACACCTCTGGGTGTGGATTATGAGATCAGTTTTCTCTCTGGAGTCAAGAAAGAAGCCCTGGGGCAGGAGGTGAGAGGCTCAGACCAGTGAGGAGGTAAACACCCCCCAATGTCCCCTCCAAGCTGTGCAGAAGTCCACAGACTGGATACTAGGCACAGGGGTGGGAGGCGCCGAGGTGGTGTCTCCATGGAGTCTGAGGCAGGCACAAACCCACAGTCCTTAGTGTGTGTCCCAGAAGGCTCCAGCCTTTGCAGCTCCCTCCTGCTCGCCGTAGCCTGGGCCTCTCTGTTCCTGTGCCTTGCCACAGCCTGCAGCATTTATGACCATGTCGTCAGGGAGCCCTTTCAATCTTTTTATGCTCCACTTTCAAAGCTGTCTCGGAATGAGATAAGTTAAAGTTTAATACAGATTTTCAGAAACACCTGTATTTGTCAGGCTGACCTAATATTAACACAAGTTCTCATCTCAACTAGAATGTTACTCCATCTATTACTATGCCATTTCCCAGGGCCGCGCTGTGAGTCTTTGGAACTCATCTGTGTGCCCGAAGCCATGAATACCAAGCAGACAAATGGGATGGCTTTTGCCCCTCCAGGCAGATGGGGCTGGGCTACCCAGGAAGGTAAGACACTCCCAAGCAGCAGTATATGACCACTGAGGCTCCCTTCCTCCAAATGTTCTGCTAAATTCTGGAACCTAAGACTTTGTTCTTTGTGTCCCATAGCCCTGGCCACAATGTGGATCCTTCCCTCTATGCTGGGAAAGAATTCATAGACACCACCAAGTCTAGAGATGGTTAGACTTGGTAACAATTGGTAACTGTCCAACACTCCTGGGACACAGTGCCATGTCTGCTTTTTGTTCTGCTGGACTTGACTTCACTCCAAGTGACAAAAGAAGTTGGTAGTGATGTACGCTGTACCAATATGGTGGGGGCAGCTCTTACCCCCAGGCTGCAGCCCAGGGCAACTCTTTGGGCAGCAGTTTTGTCTTAAGCAGCAAGCAGTCTGGGCCATGGCTTTCAGTATCCTCTTGGATGGCACTGATTGTGAAGAAGCTCTGAGGCTCCACTTCTCACCTGCAGATCCAAAATTCCTAGGGTGGGTGGGGCCTGTTTTAACAAGCTTGCTCAGTGACTCCGTGACTTTTCTGAGATTGTAGCCCAAGGGGTTGTCAACAAGTTAGGCCTTCTGATGGCTCTAAACGAGTGATTCTCAACCTTTCTAATGCAGTGACCCCTTAGTACAGTTCCTCGTGTTGTGGAGACTCCCAACCATAACATTATTTCCTTGTTATTACCCCATAACTGTAATTTTGCTACTATTATGAATCTTACTGTAAATATTTTTGGAGACAGAAGTTTGCCAAAGGGGTCATGACCCATAGGTTGAGAACCAATGCTCTAAGCTGTGTCATGGTTTCTGCCAGCACTTGGGGACAGAGTAGGGATAGCTGAGGATTGGCTGTGACATAAAGATAGTACCAGCCCTTGTTCTGAAATCAAAGCTGTGCCTTTTTGGTTCTTCAGTGAGAAGAGATTCTATGAGATAGCAGCATCTTCCCGGGGAAAGGAGAGATGCTAATGGGTCTGTTAACCTAGGGAGTTACCCACAGTGCACCTGGCCCAGAGCAGTCCATCTATACAAAATGGACTCAGTCAGCAAGCCAGGCACTTCTAGGGGATGCCATTCTTCCCTAGTAACCTGTAGGACGCACTTGGCATCCGCAGACACAAGGACAATTCCTTTAGGAGCCCAGCTCTGGCATTTCAAGCCATGAGGACTACAATATACTATCAGGCTCACCAGGAATGGACTCTGCTATGATATGTCTTATCTGGTGCCACACTGATAAAGTCTGCAGAAAATAGTGGGTGTTTCGGGGCTTAGCCATGGAGCCTTTTATTTTAAGTGACACATTCTAGTAGTGACTTAATTGTAAGTCCGATAACATTCCTTGTAATACTGTCTCCAGTCCCGAGAATTAATTTGACTGGAAAAATTCCAGAAGGACTTAAATGTTTCTCATTAAAAGCATTATAGATAACTTATTAGACATTGTAACTAATTGTAATACCGCCCAGTGCAGTGCCACCCAATTAAGATGCCGTTTCTTCTCCTGTGATTAGCTGGCAAACCTTTTCCATACGAATTTGCCCCCTAGAATGTAGATCAATTAAGCATATATAATTGGGCTGAACCATTTGCTCCCCCGATAATCACTCTCTCTGGTGTGATGTACCCCAGCTGGGTTGGTAAGCTTGCAAAGACGGTTGCCCTGACCTCCACTTAGAGGGTTGATGAATGGATCTCTTTAAGGCTTTTCACTTGCTACTTCTCCTGGACCCATTGGCAAAGACACACTCTGTTTTCTCAGTGTGAGGGAGTTCCTTCAACTGGCTCATCTTCCCTTTTGAAGAAGACAAAGAGAACCTGTTGGACAGCAATCATTCTTGACCTGGCTTGAGGAACAGATCAAGGTAGGAAGGCAGCGCTGTTGGGTGACTTCTCCTTGCCTCCAGGCTAGAGGTTCTTGAGCCTCCAAGTTCGTGCAGCCTCTGTCTGGTCAGATGGCCCTCTTCCAGTTTCTGGGAATTAGCGGAAAGCTTAACAAGGTGAAGAAGAGCTTTGTCAGTGTCCACCAAAGCTGTTGACTTCGTGTTGCAGGGTAAGTGCTCCCCAGGACAGACCACTGGGCCACAACAAAGGTTCCCAGAAGAGTCAGGGCAATGGCTGCGGTGACCTGGTGTTAAGAAGGAACAACTGGGCAGGCATGGTGAGGAGGCTGAGGCAGGAGGACTGCCTAGAGTTCAAGGTCAGCCTGGTATGCCTAGGGAGAACCAGTCATCATGGGCTACAGAATGACGAGAGAGAGAGAGAGAGAGAGAGAGAGAGAGAGAGAGAGAGAGAGAGAGAGAGAGAAGGAGATGGAGAGAGAGACAGAGAGAGAGGGAGGGAAGGATTGCATTCTTCTTTTGTTCTCTTCCACTGGGTTATCTTTTAGGCACCTGTGGATATGACATGAAAAGAGAAAGAAAATACATAAAGCAAAATCAAAAGCCATAGTGAATTGGAACAAATCTAAATCACATTTGTAGGTGGAGCGGCCAGGTTTATTTACCAGGTCACAGCAGGGCAGCTGCACAGGGACCATCCAACATGACAGATTGGGCTGTGATTAGGATGTGAGCCTCCAACGGATTCTCAGGATGGGCCAGACATTGGCAATGCTTAGTGTATAGACTGGCATGTTGTTTGAGGTAGTGAGTGAGGTATAAGCCTCAAAGACACATCCATAGATTTCCCGTTCATAAATCATCCCCTCCGTGTCGTCATTTTTCATCAGTGGGGGAGTCAGGAGGAGTCATAGCTGAGCATAATGTTGCCTGTCATCACAGAACATCTGGTCCTAATTGCGGCAGCAGCTGTTCAGTACCTGCCATATAAACAAAGCACTCTCGTCTTGGCTGCCGCCGTTCCCCATCCTGGAGGCAGAATGCCATCTTGATGGGTTTGCCTCCCGGTGTCTCCTGGTGTGGAGAAGGGAGAACAGCTATCCCCACAGGGTAAGGATGCTTGTGTGCTGACTTACCTTGCACCAGGTGCTGTGGAGCTGTTGGGTAAACTTTTTCCAGGGAATAGTAAACAAATGCCTGTTCTTGCTTCCCACCAGGTAAGGTACTAATGACAGGCCAAAGTATGATTTCAGTGAAGTTCAACTTGGCGAACCAAAAAGTCTATTGGGCTTCCTTATAGAATATAGATGACCCCCAAGCAACTGGATAAGCAAGAAAACAAAAATTAACGAACCAACCAAACAAACAAAACCCTCCTCTAATGTATGGGTAATGACTTCTCCTTAGCTACATAGCTATAGTTCTTACTTCTCCTAACCTCCCACAGGCTGTACTCCAGCACAGTGGTTCTCAACTGGTGGGTCGCAACCCCTGTAAAAAGTCAAATGACTCTTTCACAGGGTTTACTTAAGACCATCAGAAAACACAGAGATTTACATTATGATTCATAACAGTAGCAGAATTACAGTTATGATGTAGCAAGGAAAATCATTTTATGGACGGGGGTCACCCCAACATGAGGAACTGTATTAAATGGTCGCAACATTAGGAAGGTTGAGAAGCACTGCTCTAGGACTTCTAGAGACCAAATGACACACTCAGCTTGGGACGAATTACATATAAGTAGGAGGAAGATATAGGAAGAAATTGGCTAGAATCTCAAGTAAGAACTAGATTACTATCCTCACTCCCTTCTATGAGGGACAGTCATTGGCAAATGTGCCCCAACTTGAGAGTCTCCTCCGAGTGGCCACTCTGATGAAGCTGTTTGCTGTTATGCTTGGAGGATAGAATGCTCCAAGACAAACCCTTTCATCCCCTGGAGAACTGACGAGTTTCCTGGGCTTGCTCACAGAGTTGGTGTGACCTCAAAGCAAGCACATCAGCAAACAGAAATCTCAACCCAGCATCGATGGTGACTTCTTGGAAGCCATGTGGATGGAGACACCGCACAGATAACCACACAGCTTCCTGTCTGGCTTCAAAGGTTTTTAGATGGGGGCGGGGGCAAAGACAGAGAAGTAGAGATCCAATCTGTTGGAGGAGGCTCAGTGCAAACTCATCTAAACCAAGGCGCATGTTGTGGCTTAAAAACAGCTTTCCTACAAATGAGAGGGGAACACAGCTCTCTCAGTCACAAATCGAAAGGACCAGAAAGATTTGACTTGATCTGATTGTGTGGTCATGTTTTCCAGTAGTCAAGACAACGATGTTGGTGGGCATTCTGGCATCAAGTGGCAGTGCCATACCCTGGTCATATGAGCCAGTCAGTAAGCCCTGTTCTCCTAATATTCCAGGCAGTGGGTAAAACTATATTCACAAACATACCTTCCCAATCTTTAATCAAAGTTTTGAGAGCCAAATGTTTAGAGAAAGAATTAGACTTTACCACTCCGCACCCAAGCTGGTAAATCTACTGAGCAATAACAACCCTCTGGAGCACATGCTTTCCTGTAAGTGCCAAGCAGAGTCTCTGACGGTCTTTGAGCCAGACAGGGATAAGCTGCTCTTTGAGAGCCCCACTGAGCTCTTAACTGCATACCCGAGTTTTCCCACACTTGACCTCAGACCCAGATTTCACTTTCTGTAGATTGAAGTCATTTACCTTTTTGGTGTTTTTAGGGTTTCTTTCCGACCTATGGCCTATTGGTTTATGTAAGAAAAGATATGTAGCAGTGGCAAGAGGTACCCAAAAATAAAAGGAAAAGCAGGTGTGACTGGAGACTATCTCTTCTTGGCTGTCTTTTGTCTCATGCCTCCCCTCTGACCTCTGAGCCATTTATTTCCATGGCTCCCCAGTTTCTCCTCACTCCACTCTGCCCTCCCATTCTAGAAGGAACCATCCTGCTTAGCTTCTTGTCTGTAAGGTCAATTCCAACATGAGCAACTCAGCCTTGGAACCTTGGCAGTTCCACATTCAAATCCTGACTGTAAATCTGCCCTCTGCTGTGTGAGCATTGGTGGTTGGTGAATTAGTTCACCTCTCTCCTGTGCGAACTAGGGATAACCTGGGAACAATAATGGATAAGTTGCGGGCTTCTTGGAAGAGTCACCCGAGAGTTCACACACTTCATCCCAAACCCTCAGTGAGTGATTTCCAGTAGGACTGAGCAGCAGGTCCACACATCTCCTTGCCTGTTCTTGTTGACTTTTAAGCCCAAACATCTACACTATCGCCCTCAGCTCCATACGTAAGCATGCTATGACAGCCCCCCCCCCTACTTGATCTGTCACTGATAAAATCTCCTGGAGTCCAAGGGTCAAATGTCACTCACATCTCTTAGTTTCCTCCCAAGGCTTTGCCCCATATTGTTCTCCTGTCTCCTGTTTTCACCCAGAAGTGATCGGTCATTTGCCCAGCATCTCCTCTTCTAAGTCGTGATTCCATCCTCTGGGGATTGTTTTTTTCTTTATTCACACCAACTCATCTATCACACATGACTATTTCCCATAGAATTTCTATATGTTCTCCATAGGTTTGGGGGAAGGTCTCATATTTCTTTTAGGAGAGGAAACATTTTACTTCTAATGCACCCCTCCATGTCCTAGAGAGTGCCTGGCTCCCTGGAGGGATTCAGTAGATTACTGTTTCTATTTGCTGCTTAGTCTCAGTTTTTTCTACTCTTTCCTTCTGCCATTTGACCACTCATTCATTCATTCATTCATTCATTCATTCATTCATTCATTCATTCAGTCAGTCAGTCATCCATTCATTCAATAAACACTCATGGAGCTTCAACATTCGTGTCAACAGGTTGTTAAGAATGATATTACAACAAAGCTCTATAGGAACAGCAAACCCCACCCCCAGGAAAAAGAGCTTTGGGGGTTATATTCTTCATGGCCACGAGCATTATGAGTTGTGACTCTAACCCTGGCACTTATCTGGTCACTGGAGTTTGCATAGTAAACATATAAAACTAGTCTTGCCATGGTAGATCTCAGACTTCAAACAGATGGGATGCTTGATAAACAAGTCTAGGAGGCTTGAAGGTTGCACAAGGCAGATGCAAGGATGAAATAGAAGGGTCTGAGCTTTTGTGAGATGGGACTTGACCCATTGCCACATGGTGCATGTTGGGGGCAGGAAAAGGAGTGCTCACTTTGGAGTGACTACAGGGATATTGTGGGGGTAAAATGGTGGAGAAAATATGCCATAGACCCGACTGCTCCTGATTCTTCTCTTCCACCCCTCCTCCTCCTCCTCCTCCTCCTCCTTCTCCTCCTCCTCTTCCTCCTCCTCTTGCCACACTAGAGCTAGAGCCCAGGGCCTCACAGGTGCTAAATGCTCTACTGTTGAACTATACCCCAGCTGTGGCACAGTTTTTCCTTCTTGTCTTCTTCCTCCTCCTCTTTTTTTTTCTTCTCGGTACTTGGCATGGGACCCAGGGCCCGGCATGCTAAACAAGTGCTCCACCACTGAGCTCCACTCCAGCCCCGACTGGCTCGGTCTTCCTCCTCACATGTACCTAGAAGCGCCTCAGCGTGGGCGTCTTGGCAACAAAGACAACCGTGCTGGCGTCAACTCTCCCGAGTTCTCTCAAGTCGGAACACTTTCAGACTCTGTCCCTGTCTGGCACTGTGCTCACTCATGCATTTTCTAGCATGTGGGGTGTTTTTGTGTGCTAATTAAACCTATAGAAGAGACCTCCCCTTTATCTTCCAGATCTAGGGAAGGTGGACTCTAGGGCCAAGGAGAAGAACAGAACCATTTGTGTGGGGTGTCCTGCTGGTGTTTCTGGTCCCCCTTATGAGCAAACAGAGTTAGTACCCCAGAGCATACCAACACCTTCAGTGGGAGGAGAATTGACAGGAAGCCCCACCCCAGTCTCCTGGTCCTCATGTGAGTGGCTTGGCACCCGCCTGGCCTCAGCCCTCACCCTCCATGCTTGGTAGGATTGCCTGTTTAAGCCTCACCTCTTTCTAAATTGGCGTTTTCAAGACCTCTTTCTTCCGATCTGAGTGGAGACGGCACCTTCAGCTAACACTCTAGTGGGCTCCAGTTTATGGTATTTGAAATGAGCAAGAGGGTGAGGTAGATAAAGGGCCATGGAAAGTGGGGTGGCTTTCCTGTGGAGGAGCTCGTCCTCTCTGCTTGGCTCTGTGTCAGCCCGAAAGCGTGTGTTAGCAGCAGCAAGAGCAGACACCTGGACTCGACCATGCCTGGATTCTTGTATCCCTAAGGCTACACCTGGGCAGCTCCTGTAGTAGGACCATAGAAGACCAGAAGGGATGTCTCTCTGGGAATTCCAGGTGACAGATACTTAAACTTGGAAGAGAGTTTTGAGAAATCAGAGACATGCCAGCCATCTTCTGTGCTAACATTTTTTTTCCCAAGTGAACTATTTCATGGATATTCAAGGCGGGGGCACCTTGGAAAGAAAGGAAGCATTATTTATAATTGTGGCGTGTGTTGGCGGGTTGGGGGCTGCCTTCTGAGACACAGTAGATGACAAAGAATAAGTTATCTCTTTACAGATAGAATGTGGCAATAATTGTCTAGTTTCTGGCTTCAGAAAGTCATAATCTATTAATTTGATGGATATCAAAAAGCCATAATCTGTCAATCAGGTGTCAGAAGAAAGAGTGCCTGGGAGCTTTGAAGCGTGACATTTAGAATACTGATGGATACCTTTATTTTCATTCCGACTGTGACGGGAGGAAAGATTCAAACACTCGCAGCCAGCATACTCGGCAGTGAATATCATATCAGCGGGCTTAACAGTTTTGCAACTTAAAAGTGCTATTGGATCAGTATGTTGGATGGCAAAAAAAAAAGGAGAAAAAAAAAGAACTATAAAAGTCACCGTACAGTGAATTACAGGGAGATAATTTCATACTACATTCTCACTGACATTAGCTATTATGGGATTGGCTCCTTAGTTTCGATGTGAACGGAACCTGAGATGATTTCTTTGTAAATTCCCATGACCCATCTTTTATTTCTATCTACTATGTGGATATATTCTTGAAACATACCGACCAGCTCTGAGGAAAATGCTCCAATCTATCAGTGGAGTGTCAAATGGATAGAAGGAAGAAGCTGGTGGTGTCACGCACAGGGAGAGCGACAGCTCTCCACGGACCCCATGAGCTTGCCAGTCGCGGTGCAGGAAGATGGCCTGTTCCTGACGGGAAATGCATATGACTCCATAGCTCCTTGACGTCACATCAGACACCGAGAAGTCAGACGTAGCTGCAATTTTCCCTTTATGATTCCCAAATTCAAGATATTCTAGGGATTTCAGAAATTACTTTTACTTTATTTTTTAAAATATGAGACAGTATCTAATGGAGCCCAGGCTAGTCTCAGAATTGTTATGTAGAACCTTGAACTTATGACCCTCCTGCCCCCAAGCCCCAAGTGCTGGGACTGCAGGCATGTACCACAGGGTCTGGTTTATGCAGGGCCTGGGATTGAACCCAGACTTTAATGAACATTAGACAAGCACCCTACCAACTGAGCTTCATTCCTAGTCACTGGGCACTTTCGAAAATGCAGACAGAGATCTTTTCCAGTGCAGAGCTCACCACAGCGCCAGCGTCATCTTCTTAGAACCCGTAAGTGCAGCACAGGAGCCTTCTGCGTCGCTTCCTGCCTTTGCTCGGCTGCAGTTCAAGTTGAAAAGGACACCATCCTGCAAGTTTAGCCTCTGTGACCTCTCTCTCCTTAATATAAACAGTTTGTAAAAAGAGCACGAGAGCAGGTAAGAACGCCAGAGTTTAAAGCCAAGAGAACTGGCTCTTGCGTGGAGTGCACAGAGCTCCCTATGCTGGATCTGCGACGACGTGACTCCAGGAAGCCGGAGCAGCCATCTGCAGCAGGCTCACATCCCTCTGAGGAATCAGCCTCCTCCGGGCTTCGCTCAAACTCACTCCTATTCCTCTTGTTCAAAGGAAGAAGGGGTGGGGGTGGGGTGGTGAGAGGATGATGAGGGTTATTAAACATACCACCTGTGCCCCTCGGTGCTCCAAGTGCTTTTGATGTGAAACTCTATCTTCAATAATGATCTCATTTCTGCTCCCGGCTTCACCTGCTTGATCATCAGTGACTCACATGGTGAGTCCTTCTGTTTATCCACCCCAAAGCTCCTGAGCTACCTGCCCAGCTGTCCACCTGGCCTCTTTTTTGCATGTCTAAAAGGAACCCCAGACTCCACAGTTTCCAACTCAACTAATGATCTTCATCCCCAGACCACACTGTTGGGTGTTCTTCCCAGTTTCTCTCCAGCAGCTTTGTCCCTCCCTCAGAGCCACTCTCGAAGCTATAAATGTCTGACAGACATTGCAGGGATCTGTCGGCTTCTCCCACCTCCATTGGCAGCACCCAATCTGAGCTGCCTTTACTTTGCCTTGAATATTAATATGTTCCCAGCTGGTTTCACCATAGCCATTTGATACTGGTCATAGTGTTCTCCATAAAATGTCAGTGTGATGGATATGACCATGCCACTCTATTGCCTAACATCTTTCAAAGGCTTGCCATTGCTACAGGGATTCAACTCAAGCAAAGCCCTCCAATGAGCGGCCAGCCTCTGCATGGGGATCACTCACCAATTTCTGTTTCATCTCATGCCACTCTAGCCTTTACATATAAGCCACAAGGGTATTCACTCAGGTGCTGAGGATGTCACACAGGCTTTATACGCACAGCCATCATCTCCTCTGTCTCTTTACCTCAAGCCTTTCCCCAGGCTCAGCTTCCTAACCCTGTTGGATCTCAGCTCTACTGTCAATTCTTAGAGAAGACTGATTCTCAATCTGGGTTGTTTCTCCTCCTTGTCTCTTGTCCGTCATCACATGCTCCTTCTCCAAAGCCTAGGTGACAGACACATTGTTTCCTATTTCTTTATGATGACTGTTGTTGATAAGTGCTTGTCTCATCATAGAAACTCAGGGGAAACACACTGAATCCCAGTGCTAAACACAAGGCTTGGCAATGTATAGGTCATTAATACATAAGGAGTGAATTAATGGGTACCTAGATCAGGTAGACAAAATTAGGCTCTTCTAACAGATCAGGAATACAGGGTCCATTCTTAGTAAGACCTTGGAAGAATCAGAGGTGTGTTTCAGGTCCATGTTTCCAGGTTCACAAAGCCTCATACATACACTACAGTAGTATGTACAACACTAAAAGTTAAAGGAGCAGAGTTAAAGGAGCCCGAAACCTCAGTGATGCAACTGTTTAGCCTTTTCACATGTACAAACAAATTCTTGAAGGTAATAATTGGATGTGGTCACAGGAACACATCACTTCTAAGTGTCTTCATAGTTTCAGTGTGTTCTGGGTAAGACTTTCTTTAAGAGTACAATCTACGTGAGCTTGCCTTCTGACCTTGCTCTTACAGATTTACCATCTCATGATTGATAGCTTCTTGATTCCTGTCAGAAAAATGACTGCCAGTATGATCCAGGAAATCTATTGTCTCAATTGGAGAATAATTTTAGTAAGTCATGATCAGAATAGGAGTATGACATGGGGGTCTTTGAAGAGCCTCACCTCACTCATCTGCAGTCACCTGTGCCCTCTCTGGTGGCCTTCTCAATTCCCTGTGGGAAGCAGCTGTCACAGGGATCTTCTCTCTCTCATAAGAACACTGGCCCAGCATCCTGTCAATTTGGGTAGACTGGCACACAAATGAATGGGTGGTTGACTGATCGTGACTTTTTATTAGTATATTCCACAGGGTTAGGGCCAAGGAAAAAAGTAGGGGAAAATCCAAACACAACCTTTATTAGTTCCAGTTTAAAACACAAGTTCATGTTATGCAGGAAGCCCTTTCTTTGGCTTTAAATGCTCAATTTTCTGTGATACTGTTGCCCCAGTTCTGAGTACTTTTTGCAAGGTGTGAGTGTTTCCTGTTCATTTATCTCCTTTCAGCCTAGACTGTTCATTCCTTAAGGGCAAGAACTGCTTCTGTTTATCCTCTTATCCCTGGAATTTCTTACCACCTTGGCTAATCCCAAGTGCTCCAAATTTTTTCTCGAGTGAAGCAAAGCCTTTCACAGAGACAAAGAAACATGACATGAGTAGAGGGCTGTAGAGAACCAGATGATGAACTTTTGCTTGATTTGTTGACTAAGAAATATCAAGTGTCTGATGATGCCAAAGGTACCTGTCTGCTGCTTTGCAAAGTTGAATTTCTGAGTTGCCCTTGAAGACCCAGACCTTATAAAGATGGCACCTAGACATCACTCTTGTGATATTTTGATGACAAATGTGGCTGCTTTCTACCTTTGTCCAAAAAAACTACCTGAGGCCAAAACGAAGAGTTTGGGATTAATGGTATTGGCAGAAATTTCAAGACAGCTTAGTATTAACTGTGTTGTGTGGTTATTAGTGGTCACTTTTCTGCAGCTCTATAATGAAAAGAGCAAGGCAAGGAAGGAAAAATGCAAAATGTACAATTTGAAGAGAAAAAAGAGCATCAAGAAGTGTAATGGAACTAAATCCAGTGCTCAAGATGAACAGATTAAAGAAAAACCTTATGCTAAATGGAATAAAAAGGATGGTGACCCTAGGGCAAGACCCCACCAGCTAAGCTTCCCATTTGTAAATTTAAAGAAATAAATTAAATTAAATTAAAAAATAAAGAAGTTAAGCAATGACGGAAACCATCAACAACAGAAAGCTGATGCAGATGTAATTAAATGAGGGTGCATGTTCCAGCACCAGCAAGTAATATAACTTGACAGCTCAGGCCAAGTGGTTCTGGCTTTAGAGTCAAGGATACAAGAAAGGGGTTGTGGAATCTCCCTCCATGGCTAAGGAAAGCTGTTGAGGCCAGGCCTGTGTTAGAGGTGTCCCTGCATGGAGGCCCCAAGAGGCCATTGTGTGAAGCTGTGAGAGTGAAGCCTGGATTTCACTGGAGACCCCAGGATGTTAGAGACACCAGAGTCATGGGACACCTGCCAAGGAGAACTGCTAATAGACTATGTAAACAGCCCAAGAGAGAGGAGTGTGTTGCTCTCAAAAAAGCTATAAGAGTGCTTTGATATCAGACATGGACTGTTTTCAGGGGTGTGGGTAGTCTAGAAGAAACAAATGAAAAGCAGTACTGTGCCTGTCTGCATATGCCCTTGTAGGAAGCTGTTACTATTCCCAGGTCTGGAAGGTCAAGGTGATAGAGAGCTCATAAGAACCTGGGGCTGGACCTAAGTAGAAGGGATCCTGGGACTGGCCTCTACAGGGAAAGCTTGCGGGGGGGGGGGAGAGTATTTACTTCCATATGATGTCCTGTCAGTCAGTAACATCCATGAAGAAAGGAAGAAGAGAGCTGGAGGAGAAGGCAGCTCACTTAGTCCAAGGACCTGGAACATGAATGGAGATAACAAGTATAGGAAAATGTTCTGGAAAGTTGGTGCATATAGTGCTCTTGACATTCTGCAGAGAGTGGGTTGGGAGCGTCCTGTGGGATCCAAAATAAAGAGGACTGTGTTGCTATTTGATGGAACTTTTCTCAACCAGGAAAGGAGCTCTTTGGCATCACTTACTTTCATGTCACTGTGATGAAACAGAATAACTCAAGAAAGGAAGGATTTATTTTGACTCATGGTTTGAGAAGGTATAGTTCATCATGGCTGTGGGGATGGGTATACCTGGGACTCTACATCTCAGAGTGCCAAGGATCAGATAGAGCAGTGGCTCTCAACCTTCTTAATTCTGTGACCTTTTAATCTAGTTCCTTATGATGTGGTGACCCCAATCATAAAATTATTTTTGTTGCTACTTCATAACTGTAATTTTGCTACTGCTATGAATCATAATATAAATATCTGATATACAGATGGTCTTAGGTGACCCTGTGAAAGGGTCATTTGAACCCCCAAAGGGTTTATAACCCACAGGTAGGAACTGCTGATTTAGCCTTCAAGTCCCACTCTCCAATGAGCCCCTTCCTCTAGCCATGTCTCTCTAAGAACCATGTGACCCTGTGAAGTCACTTCACATGCAGACCATGACATCACCCATGATGCAACCTGGGTAGGCTGTGAAAGCGTGATACTGAGCTTAATAATCCAGAAAAAGACCATGGGCAGTATGATTTCGGTGCCATAGAATGTATAAAACAGATACAGGATTCAGGTTTGTGGCTGTCAGTGATAGGAGAGAAAGAGATGGGAGTGGACGTTGATAGGATAGAATTCCTCTTTTGGGTAGTGACTGTCTTAGAACAGGACAGTAGTGATAGCTGTACAACATGATAAACATAATCAGTTTCATCAGTGGTAAATTGTATGTCATGTCTAATCCATCATAACTAAACCATGAAGTAGACAAGAGGGATCAGACTTCTGTAAGACCCAAGTGTCCCCCTATTCACTGTTTGGACAGGGCATCTAAATGTACTTGACCTTCACTGGCTAGGGACTTGGTAGAGAGGAAACAGGTACTGTTGGAGGTCTGGAGGTCTGGTGTGCTCTCACCTTTGGGCAGTTCAGCCACTCAAGCCAGACCTACTTGTGGTCTACCTAGGGCTCTATGCAGCTGCTGGAGACAGACTTATTTGTGGTCTACCTAGGGCTCTATCCAGCTGCTGGAGACAGACCTACTTGTGGTCTACCTAGGGCTCTATCCAGCTGCTGGAGACAGACCTACTTGTGGTCTACTGAGGTCTCTATTAAGTTGCTGGAGCTAGCATTCACACATAGTGATGATGAAAGCCTCCTAAGTTCCCAGAAGCAAGGTTCAGTCAACACTTGACAAGATGAGATCATATCAACACCACCCGAGCTGCCCTCAAGCTGGAATGAGGACCTGTGTACTCTGCTCTGGTTTCTGAGACCCTAACTGAGTGGACCCCAAATTTCTGTTTACTGACCCCACCACCACCCAGTTGTGTCCCCTTCTTTTTCTCATCTCCCCTCTTTATTACCATCCTAGCTCTTCCTTCACTTCCCAAATCAGCTACTACTTGCAAACCCTTGTCTGAGGATTTATAATACCAATAAAGTAATACCAGATAACATTGAATTCTCATTAGGAAAATACAGTGAGAAGAGACTGGCTGGTGTTCATTTTGTTGTCCCTGCTTCCAATGACAAGGCTGTCTTCATGTATCAGGCAAATCATTGTCACCAATCCTCAGATATCAATGTCAACAGAATCCCCCGGGGAAGCTGTTCAAAGTGCAGATTCCTACTCTTCTAGTTTAGCTACACAGATTCAGTGCTTCCAGGGGCAGGGCCTGGGAATCTGCAATGACCAAGTTGTGTCTCCCCGTGTGTGTGTGTGTGTGTGTGTGTGTGTGTGTGTGTGTGTGTGTGTGTGTGTTAATATTCTGACCCACCCCTTGAAATCCCATCCCTTGGCACCAACCTGTGTCCTGATGTAAAAGTCTCATTCGAAGGAAACTCCTCCCCTTCTCTCTCTCTCTCTCTCTCTCTCTCTCTCTCTCTCTCTCTCTCTCTCTCTCTCTCTCTCTCTCTCTCCTGCTTTTCCTCCCTCGAGGTGTGCACCCTCAACCTGACCTCATTCCTCTTCTTTTCTCTCTTTCTCTCTCCTATCTTTCTCATCATCTCTCTTATAATAAACTCTCCACGTGGATGCAGCATCTGAATTGTGAATTACTGGCTGCCTCTACCATGCCCACCTGGCATGCATCTACCCAGCTCACCACAGCATACCAGCATGTTTCCCTGCATGTGTGGGATACCTACGCCACCCCTCCACTGCATAATGACAACTCATAGCTGTGTGTGTGTGTGTGTGTGTGTGTGTGTGTGTGTGTGTGTGTACTCCTGTGTGGGGAGGGCAGAGATCAGTGTCTAGTGTTGTGTCACTTCTCATGATGCTAGCCCATCCATCTTGTTGTTAAGACAGTTTCTCACTTCACTTCAGAATGAACCAAGTCAGCTGGGCTGTCAGCCAGCGATCCCAAGGGTGGTGTTTAATCTCAATTGTCTGTTTTATGAGATGAAGAAGCACTTGGGAAATGGGCCTCTGAGCATGTCTGTGGGGGCTATCTTGATTAGGTCTGTTAAGGTGGGAAGACCTGCCCACTACGGGTAGCACCATTCCCTGTGCTAGGATAATAAGTCATTGAAAAGAAGAGAAAGTGAACTGAACACAGCGTTCACTGCTTTCTACTTAACTATGGATACACCATGACTGGTTGCCTCAAGCCCCACTTCCATGCCTTCCCTATGAGGATGGAGCGTAATCTTGAATTACAAGCCCAAGTAATTCCTTTATCCCTTATGGTGCTTTTTTTCATGATATCTCATCACAACAACAGGAAAAGAAACACTCGGGGATCTGCCTGTCTCTGCCTCCCCAGCACGGGGATTAGCAGCACACAGCACCAGGCCTGGCTTTTCTTTTAATACTGATTTTAGGAATCCCATTCAAGGTCTGATGCTTGTGCAGCAAGCACCTCACTGAATGAGTCCTCACTCCAGCTCCCAGGTGCTTCTTTTACAGGGCGGAATGGAAACAGTTCTGAGGTCGTGAAAGGTTGCCTGTTGGAGGCTTACGGGAGCATCTAGTTGGATAGTACTCCTGTAACTCTGGTCCCCAGAATTCTGTGGTCTCTATTCTCTATTTACTTTCTCTGAAACTGATGGGATCCATAGCCATGTGTGGAGTTAATTTCAGCATTTAATAATCATTAAGTAAAGAGAGTGAAATATCTACAGTAAGTAATTACATAAAACATGCTTCTGGCAATATTTGCCCCCTTGGAAATTCAAACAGGAAGTCTCCAAGGAGCAAGGTTGTACTCTTGGAGGTGGACACAAAGTAATTGAGCTTAGCTAATGGAGATAATTAATTAAGAAATGGATGTTCTCACTTCTGAGAAAATTATTGGAAGGATCTCCCAGAAGGCCTAGCCTTCTGCTCTTGCTGAAATCAGTGACATCCAGAGGGTCACAGCGCAGCCACATAGAGTAACACAAAGGCCAGAGAGCTAGCTCAGTGCTGCAGGCCTGTAGTCCTGGCTATTCAGGAAGCTGAGGCAGGAAGATCACCATTTCAAGGCCTACCTAGGCTACAGAGTAAGTTCAAGATGAGCCTGGAGAGTGAGTTAGAGAGCTAAGAATGAAGCACTGTATGGAGTACTTGCCTAGCATGTGCACGGACCTGGATTAAGTCCTCATTACTGGGCTGGGAATGTAGCTCAGTTAGTAGAACCCTTGTTTAGCACACACAAAAAAAAGCCCTGGGTTCAGTCCCCAGTGGGTGTGGGAGTGCACACCTTTAATCCTAGCACTTAGGAGGCAGAAGTTCAAGGTCGTTCTGGGCTGCATCTTGATTTGGAGGTTAGGCTAGTGCACATGAGACCCTGTCTTAGAAAAAATGATATCCATAATATTATTGTTTTGTTTTGTTTTTATTTTTGTTTTTTAAAGGAAGAAAGGACAGGAAAGAATAAAAGTAGAAAGCAAAACCAAAAACAACCAGGGGACCAGAACATAGCTCTTGCTTACAGCTTTTAGCCCTAAAGAGGTTTGGCACTAAGAATGCTCCACATGGAGGAGACAGTCCTGGATAAGGCAGGGTCTGAGTCCCAGCTTCCCTGTGTAAGCTCTCTGGATGTGGCCATGTTTTCCATCCTTCGTGGGGCTTGGTACCTTGATTGTACACAGGACTTGTGATGATAAATGCACTAATAAGCACCTAGTGAATCTGTTCTTCAGAAAATGAACTGGGGATCAGAGGGAACTGCCCTGGCTGTCTCGCTAAACCTTCTCTGTGGAGGCCCTGGACTTTGGTTCCTCCCCTGGGCTTCCTTTGTGACCCTTTTCTGCCCAAGTTTAAGCTGAAAGAACCTGCATCCTGGACTTATCTTCCTGGCTTGCCTACCTGTTAGCCCCATCCTGGTCTTTTCTGGCTCCAAATACTAACTAAGGCATTCTTGCTTAATGTGTCTGGTTACTGGGTCCACTTCTGGTGCTTTCAAATGGCTGACCCTCAACCTCCCATCTTCAGCCTATGGTTTGCCATCCAGTGGGAGCCAAAGGCAGCCCAGCAGTAAGGGATCTCATCCCGGTCCTTTAACCCTGTCTTTGCAGTCTGAGCACTTCAGGGTCAGCCATGCCAAGGAACCTGTAGTATGCTTAGAATCTAAATGCCCACAAATAATGTTGGACCGGAAGGACCAGCAGCCCTTAAGTCCTTCAGAATCTGGAAGATGGGGGTCGCGCCATGGAGGTCACAGGCAAAGACATGTAAGCGCTCCTGGGTTGAAGAATGCATCCATTATCCAGGGAGAGGCTTGTTCGTCTTACCCACCAGCTATCCACACCATAGTGCTCAATCGATAGTTATTGAATGAGAGAGAAGCTGTGGCCCAAGCCGAGGAGGCAGAGACCTGTTACAGACGATGTTTTTTCTTTCTGGTGGTGGCAGATATTACATTAGGTGTCATCAGGAGCTGGCACCGAGAGACATTTGTTTTCTCTGTTGATAAAAGCATGTGCTTTGTATTCTTTGGTAGGACCAGCAGATCTATAACACTTGTCTACCTTCCATCTTCTTAGTAAATCTATGATAGGAAGTCAGATGGGGAATGTCTGTCCTTCTCTCTGCCCTTTCCTAGAGGCAGCCTTTATACCAAGGCAGTGGAAGTGGGCAGGAGAGAATTCATGGAGAGCTAAGGTCAAAGTGAACAGATCCAGGGGAGGTATGGACTCCAGGCTTTTGGGGAAACAGTCAAGTATTAGGGACAATGTCTGGGTTTAGACACCTACACATTTCCCAGGTGGCAGGTCTGTAGGGCACTGTTCTAGAGCTCAGAAGAAAAAGGTGACTCATGTACGTGTTCCTGAAACTTATCCCATAGGGTCCAGATATGAGTGTCTCAGGTCATCACCCCTTAGGTAGGTACAACCACTGTGTCTGGGATAGAAAATTGTGTGGGGTCACTGTTCTGTACTCACTGTCTCCATCTCTTTTGTAAGAGTCTGAAACTGCAGTCAGTGAGTGATGTCTGCCATGGGCATAGGTAAAGCAAGTGTGTGGTACGCACCTTATGTTCACCATGATGGCTTAACAAATATGCAATGAAGTCGTGATTCAAGGAGCTATTTCAGAATTGCTCTTAAAAATGTGAGCACTGGGTAGATCCTATCTCGAGTTTATATTGATTCTGCAGAATGGAAGTACCTACAATAGCTCTCGACTCTTTGTCTAAATGATTGAGTCATTTGGCATGAGAAGATAAGGTCCAGAAAACAGAGCACCATGTAGATTATCTTCTACAAAACCAACTTATAGGCATATCAGTGGCCACTCAGAGCCCCAACTTCAGCCCAGGTCTAAGTTCTACTTCCCTGGGTATGGCCTGCTTCTCTGAATTGAGGAAGGTGAAGCTGGAGAATAATTACCATATTCTTAAAGAAGAAGTGCTTAAAAGTTGCTTGAAAATGACTTTCAATGGCCATTTATACTTAATATGATATTCTGAACTGGGGCACATATATCCTAGGTAGACACGCAGCTTATGATAATGGGTGTGCTGCTCACTACAGAGCCACACAGGAATTGTCCAGTCTCCACAAGTGATTCAAAGTCAAGTCCTTCACAGCAAGGCCTGTTGTAGGGGAAATAGTCCAAGGAAGCAGGTAATGCTCTGGTGTTATTGGAGAAGCCTCTTGGTCTTGCAAACATACCAAGGAAAGAGTGATTGATAAACAAGGAGAGCTCAGAGGCTGGGTGGCCTCAGGCCAGAGCCCTGAAGGGATCTATGTCGGATGAGAGCTGTAGTCTCATAACGGGCTGTCTCTGATCCCTCACTTTGCGGAGTGGTGAGGGGGCTGCATGGGGCCTCCTCCTTAGGGACTTTGTACTATGCTTGGGGCCTCTAGTCTCATTTCTTCCAAAAGCCTCTTCCTCCTAATATGAAGGGTTCAATGCACAGAAGGAGTGTGTGTGTGTGTGTGTGTGTGTGTGTGTGTGTGTGTGTGTGTGTGTGTGTTGTATGTAATATATGCATGTTACATGTGTACATGCACATGTGTATGCCTGTATGTACAGGACAGAGGACACCCACATGTATCATTGCTCAGAAACTGTCCACTTTGCTTTTTGAGACAGCCTCTCCCTGGGACCTGGAGCTTGCACAATGGGCTGGTCTGGCTGGATAGTGAGCTCCAGGGATCCCCCTGTCTCTGCCTCCACAGCACTGGAATTAAAACCATGTGCCACCATGCCTGACTTCTTAATGTGGTTCTGGGATTCAAACTCAGGTCCCCATGCTGGCATGGTAAGCACTTGACCAACTAAGCCATCTCCACAGAGTCCTCGACATGTGGATTTGGGGAAACACAGATACTGAAAACATGACAAAGATCACGTGGGAGTATTTATGTAGCAAAACCAAAACGACCAGCGAATCAATAAACAACTCTAAGCTGTCAACAGAGACATACATGTGCGTGTTCAGGTGTGCACACTGGTGCATAAGACCTCTCAGTCTGTGAAGCCAGTGGGTGTCCCACTGGGACCAGCCCAGTACATTTTCATTTCTATGGGCTATCTCTACCCCCCCCAACCCTTCACTCCCAGGAGGATTAACCAAGCCTAGAAAGTTCTACCATGCCTAGGTACTATGTCAGAGGTTTTCAAACAGAACCACTGTTTTAAAGAGACTACCTTGTGAGTGAATGTGTGTGAGAGTGAGTATGTGTGGGAGTGAGTATGCATGAAAGTGAGTATGTGTGAGTGAGTTTGGGGAGTGAGTGTGTGTGAGAATGAGTGTGTGAGAGTAATGTATGTGAGAGAGGGAGTGTGTGAGAGTGTGTAAGAATGAGTATGTGTGAGAATGAGTGTGTGAATGTGTGAGAGTGAGTGTGTATGAGAATGAGTGTGTGTGTGACAGTGAGTGTGTGTGAGACATACTCAGTACCGGGTTTCACAAAAACACTTTCGTTCTACTATATCCACATCCACTCCCCCTACCCTCCGTACCCCGCCTCCCCCTTTCCCCAGGTGGCCCAACTTCTACTTCCCCGTCATACATGTAAGTGGCTTTCCGGAGTTCCTCTTGGGCACGCGTCCACCTGTCCCCATCATGGCGCCCTCTCATGGTTATGTCAAGGCGAGCCAGCACAGAGTGCTGAGAATTAAGGTGGAAAGAAAGTGCAGTGTTTTCCTTCTATGTGGTGTGGTGAATGAGAGCTACCTTTCTCCTCCCAACTGCAAGTAGGAATATATTGACCCTCCTTAGCGCCCCTCCACACCCTTCTCAGAAATTCAGGAATGCACCATCAGCTGAGCCACCAGCTTTGGAAGAACACATGTGTTTTGTGTTTACAGAGACCATGGAGCATCCACACAATATTTGTAGTTTATTTTTTTTAATATTTAGCTTTATGTTTAATTATGTATACCAGTACACATGGGGATATGTGCACATGAGGTGACCTCAGAGGTCAAAGAGGGCATCATAATCCCTGGAGCTGGAGTTGCGGGTGGCTGTGAGCCACCCAACATAGGTGCTGGGAACCAAACTTGGGTCCTCGGCAAAAACAGCGTGTGCTCCTAACCACTGAGCCATCTCTCTAGTTCCATAACTTGTGTTTAAACCACAGTAGCCCCAAGAGTAACCAAGACTTTCCTTGTTGGACATGAAGTCAGCCTAGCAGAGACAGAACTTGGAATACTTCCCCTGGGGGTCCTGCAGAAGACAGTGGGAAATGGGGGTTGCTGGTTCCTTAGCATGGGCACATGAATAAATGCAGAGGTCTGAGCACACAGGCGTTTGCTAGTCCTGCTTGTGTGATTGGTTATTGGCATAGGCAGAGACTACAGGCTGGGTGAGGTGCTGATGCATGCAGGTCCATGCCTCCTTGTGGGCAACGTGTTGCAGCAAACAGACAATGACGCTTAGAAACAACCAGGCATTCCCTCTCTCGCTGCTGCTCCCCTGGGTAAATTATTCAACAGTTTAGGCTTTGAGTTTTTCACATCTGAAAATGAGAATATGCATTTCCTTCTGTGGTGGTGGGGAGGGTTCCATGTGATAACGTGTGTGAAGCATTCCAACACCCAGGACCCTCTGCCTTCTGTTGGCAGTCCAGAGTGTGGCTTAATGCACACAGAAAACTGAGTGATGGAGAAGAGCTGTAATACGGAGAGCTTATTTATAGGCATTGTGCTGAATGCTGCCAGTGCCCATGATTGGAACATACCCCATGGTATGGGGCAATGCAGGGAGGGCAGCTTACTGCTCAAGCTGCCCAGGTGGGTCCGACGTACAGTAGAGATTCTCTGTTCTTTATCCAGGTTAGAACTTCAATCATGACCTTGAACTGAAGCCACCCTTTGTCTTGCTTTCCATGTAACTGTAGGGTTCTTCCACAAACAGGGTCCACATCGGAGAGAGAAAAGGCTCTGGTCTCATATGCTGCATGTAGGAGACGTCAAGGGTTTGTGCTAGCACTTTAATTATGACATAGGTTCTCTCATTTGCCACAAGACTGGCTTCAAAGTAGTGTTAGAGAGAGGCCAGTGCCTATGACCAACGCTAGGTGAGGGATATACAGAGGAAGAAAGAGGGTTTGGCACCATGAGTGGCTCAGTCCTGAGGGTGTGGGGCCTTCCGCAGTGGGACTTGACTTTTCTGAGTGTGTAAGTACAGCGAGGGGCCAGCGTTACACTCTGAAGGATAAAGATGTCACCCAGACCCTTTCGTTTGGGTTTCACTTCACCAGGAGATCCCAAAATGGTGGCCCAGCAAAGGCTCTGCACACTGGCTGATCTTGGGGAAAGAACAGACACAGTGCAAGCTATCAGGGAACAGGCAAGGCGGGCTTCCTGGCAGGCATTTGTTTTCTGGATCAGACAAGCTTCGGCTCAAATGGCAGAGTGACCTTGCCCAATGCCAGCAACACTGCAGGAGTGCAGGGGGAGGCCTTGTCTGCTCACTGCACACTGCAGAAGTGCAGGGGGATAGCCTTGCCTGGTCACTGCACACTGCAGGAGTGCAGATGGATGGCCTTGTCTGCTCACTGCAACACTGCATGAGTGCAGTAGGAGGCCTTGCCTGCTCACTGCAACACTGCAGGAGTGCAGTGTGAGGCCTTGTCTGCTCACTGCAACAGTGCAGGAGTGCAGTGGGAGGCCTTGTGTGCTCACTGCAACAGTGCAGAAGTTCAGGGAGAGGTCTTGCCTGCTCAGTGCAACACTGAAATGCTGAAGGAATACAGTGGGGGGTTGTGCCATGGAGGCTGAAGCCTCTGGACGCTGCTCTCCATGGTAGCAATGGTCCCAACAGAAAGATGGCCAGTGTTTGGCTCTCAGCTTTACAATTTTGTGTGTGTTATGGGGACTTCTGCCTTGGCATGTCTAAAACACAAAGTCTGGGGAAGCTACTTGCTTGTTTTTGCCTTGAGTAGACCAGCTGAGGCTCCTCTTGTCCGGTGCCGGCGTCACCTAGCAGCCCCTGCTCCTTGCTGGCTGTGTCCTGCATGAGCTGCTGGGTCCCCTGTCTGTCTGGGAATGTGGTCTCTGCTTGCAGATCCTAGCACCTAAACATGTCAAGGACCTAAGTGAAGGCCAACCACATACCTTGGGCGAATTTAAAAGCTTTGAGCCTCAGCGCTGGCAATTGTGAAGGAGGTGTGTGTTTGCTAAGTCAAGTGACAGCTGCCACAAGTTCACCTCTGGTCCTTACTATCATTACTCCAGACCTTGAAGTCATTAGCGCACAGTCTGTGATTAGCTGGGCATAGCTCTCCAGTCCCCAACTTGCTTTCTGGTGGGGACTCACATCAACTAAGAGTTGTACACAGTGGTACATGCCTACCGTCTGGCACTGGAGAGGCTGGGGCAGGAATACTGTGAGTTTGAGTCTAGCCTAGACTAGACATAATGAATACCAGGCTAGCCTGGGCTATAATGCAAGACCCTGACTCAGGAAATCAAAAACCAAACCTAACTAAGCAAAAATAAAATCTGTTAATTATGACAAGGTGTTTTAAAGACTAATGCCAAGCACATCATTCATTTGATGTTACTTCTGTGTACTTACTTTGGGATGTTTCTGGAAGCTTCCATAATAAGAAATAAGGATCCAAGAAGGAGGTACGTAGTCAACCAATCATTCTTTTAATTTCTGAAATTTTTTTTTCAGAAGTTTGCAGTTAAAAAGAAACAGTGAAAGAGGAAAGGAGGCCAGGTTTGTGGTGTGAGGGTCAGCCAGATACACAGCTGAAGGAGAAGGACTTAGGCAGGTCATGGGGCCATCTGCTTCTTGGAAAGGGGCCACAGTGGCGGGAAGAAGGCCCTGGCTGGGCCCCTGCGTCGGTTGTGGCTGCTGCAGAGAACTCACAGATTCAGAAGACACAGGGAACCAGGGCCCAGGATTGAATTCCCCAGACTGCATCCGAATGCTCCAGTGTAGGAACTGGCTTGGCTGTCGTACATACCCACTGCCCTTGTGCCTGAGGGGGTGGGAGCTGAAGAAGGCAAGGGCGCTGGGCTATGGATTAACACACCTGTTCAGATTATTCCTCTAACAACCTGCATCCGAGCATTTTTACTTTTCACCATAAACCTGGCCTGGCATGCTGTTCAGCTGACATTTGCTGGGAGGCCAGAGAAAAATGTCTGAATTAGAAGAAGAATCTGAATTAGAGATGGGCCCACAGAGGTTCCCGTGGGACTGTCCTGCTCGGCAGATACGAGCCCCAGCTTTCCATCCTTATGAAAAGACCATTTTATCATTTTGGCCCATTTTTGAGATCACCATAATTATAGTCAGTTTATTAATTTCCTTTGGCGTAGGGCTGGTTGCTTTGATTTCAAATGTCTCCAAGACGGATCTTGGAATTCAAGTGTACAACAGAGGCCACTTGTTCTAAAGGTCTGTGGGAAGGTGTTCCCTTGAGTCCTTGCTACCCTCCTGGTGTCTGTGTGTGCTTGAAGGTGATTGTCTGGGCTGCTGCTTGGCATAACAAGTATATCTGCTGCTCTGACATTTGTCATGAGTCAGGTCCAGGACTGCACACAGCTCCTCCCATGCCTGTAAAGTGCCATAAAGAGACCCTGATGTCTGCACACTCTGTTTCTCGTATGCAATCTGGACACACTGGCCTATAGGTTTGAGAGAGCAGACCCACCACAAAATGAAGCAAGCATGGTTCTGGGTGGGTGTCGGCGGGGGGGGGAAGCAATGCATGTTCCATCCTCACAAATAATAATTCAAGAGCTGCTCAGAACCTCAGGTTGGGGAGGGGGAATAAACACAGAGTACAAGAAAAGCAGCGGCGTGCACCATCTATACAGCAGAAAGCTTTGGGACTATCTCCACCCTGAAGTTTATATATTTTTAAAGGTCTAGTTGTATTTTAATATTGAGCTATAAATAAGGAATCTGGCTTAGGCGCAGGAATACCGCTTTTTAAAATTTTAGCATCTAAGAATAGTGTGGTGCTAGATAGAGCTGGTCTTATTTTACACCCTTATCAGTGACTCGGCTAGAGAGAGTGCACGTTTGCAGGTTACTCTGTAGTTGTCAAGAACAAAACCACACAGCTCTCCAATCCAGTCCGCAGGCGGGGTGTTCACCTTAAGGAACTTTGCGCAGAAGCACCTGAGGTGTTTCATCTGCTCTCAAGAGCTTTGCATGGAGATGGCTAGTGTAGCTACAGTGGTGTCCCTGAGCCAGCGAGGCCCAGAATCCAAAATGTCCTCCAGCATTGCTTGGGAATAAAAAAAAAAGGACCTCTAAATATCTCAGTGTGTGAGCAAGCATGCAGCACACCTGGCATAACATCGCTCACAGGTCTCAGAGCCAGCTGGGTATTGGCTGATCCAGCCTGGCCTTGGCTGAGCTGACTGACAGCTCTGCATCTGCATGTCTCCTTGTGGAACAGTCGCAGAGCTGGGGTGAGGGAGGATGCTTTAGTTGCGAGTGGCAGAAGAAGAATCAGTCACCAAGGTCAAAGCGTGGAGGAAAGACTGTCAAGTTTTGTAAAGACACACAGGGAATGGCTGACTCGGGATTTGCCAGCGGCTACCTGGGTTTGGGATCCTTTCCTGCCTTCAGCAGATGTTTTCTGGGGAACTGTGCTGTAGCAAGCATGGCTCTGGGCCTAGAAATGGAAGAACAAGGCTAAGAGTCTCCCAGTGGAACCTCATGGCAGCACATGACCTGGACTTCTCACCTCCATTCAGAACAACTCTAACAGGCCACCCAAGCTTGGATCTCACTCTGGTACCTGAAGAAGCATATATACAACCTCCCTGTTGGCCTGCTTCTCCCTGTGTTCAGCCCTGCCTTCCTTGTTGCCTTATGGACCATCTCAAGGGAATGTTCTGCTCCCCCCACCCCATCCTTCTGGATATAGCTCTGTCTCAGAGAAGGTTTCCAGGGCAACCAGTTCACTAAGACTGCAACTAGAAATGCCTCTCTGGGGTCCTGATGCTCAGGCCAAATCTTGATTGCATCCTGAGAGAGTCCACCTATGCACAGAAGGAAGAGCAGCTGAGAGATCCCAAGGAGATGGGTCCTCCAGGGCGTAGGGAGGGTCCAGAAGAGGTGGGATGGGGCAGCTCCGGACAGGGTACCAAGGGCAGGTCAAAAAGAACTGCAGGAGGCCTGAGGTCCCTTCAGAAGCTGGTGGGAAGCCACCAGTGGGGTTTGACTAGAGACATGACAACTTTGATCTGTTTCGAAGAAATCCCTTGACTGTGGGAAAGCCAACTGTATTTCCAGTAGGCTGAGGAGTGGCCTCCAAGAGGCATATTCTAATGTGCAAATGTCACTCTCCATGGGAAAAGGGGATTTTACAGATATGGACACAGGGGGATGGTGAGATGAAGAGATTCTATATATGATAAGATATTATCTCTGGTAAGAGATATCTTACCCAGATAGGGATAGAATAGTCACAGGCTCCTTCCAGGAGGTCAGATTTAAGGATGGGGTGATAGAAGCAGAGGTTGGAGTGAGGTGGCTAAAAGGTGCCCAGGTGTGTGGGCAGCTTCTAGAATCTGGGATAGACTTGGGATCAATTCATCCTTGGAGATTCCAGAAGGAAGCGACTCTGGTAAGCCCCTTTGGCTACCCTCATGAGACTCATTTTGTTTTTCTGACCTTCAGAACTGTAAGAGAATACATTTGTATTGTTCTGTGTTGGTTCGAATTCTCAGTCATTTGTTGTGGCACGAACAGGACATTTAAACACAGAGTCCAGTGTTAAGGTGCTTGATAAGATCAGGAGGGCACTATGGTGGTGTTTGGGATCATGTGGCGGTACAGCTTAACTCATGACGAGATGTAGAGAAGAGGTGGATGTGACTGAAATTCTAGGCAGGGCTGGGTTCAGAATACACCTCTACACCTTCCTAGCAAGTTCAGTAGATGCTCACAGGCTCCTTTTTGGTATGGTGACTGTGCTTGTCTCATGAGCTTGGTAGGAAGCTTCAGTCAGCTCAATGAATGACTTAACACCAGACTTGAGATGTTGTGTCTTGATCTGTCTGCTTGACCCCTCTTCTGAGAACCAGGGGTGGGGAATCTTCCCAGACCCCTTCCTCCAGTTCTCCACAGTGCCTTCTGATTCCCAGGTAAAAGAAGGCTCTTAACTTCTAGAATTGACCAGCCCATAAAGTGGCACAGGTCATCGTATGTGCCATTTGCTTGTGCTCTCGCTGATTGGGTTGCAGAGAGCACTTAGATGCAAGGAGAGTGTTCTTGAACTGATTTGAGAGAAACTCCCATGCAAGATGGCATAGACCGGAGTTGTCCTGTCACAGGGCTGAGAGGCTGGGCACTCATATGCCAGCCCTCACCTCTAATGGCTAAAGATGATGAGTGGACCTTGCTGCTGCCATCAGAGAATAGCCTTCAGCAGAAAGAAATTGGAAGCCACTGGCACATATGGAAACTGTGTGGAGGTGGCCTCTGAGACAGGGAGTGTGGCTGTGGTTGGGACAATTCTAGTATCTGTGTTTAGACAGAAACACCTGAGGTATGTTATGGGAGCAGACACCCTCTGAGATGCTGAAGGGAAGTCAGAGCAGCTAGAATGCTCCACCCAACATGGTGACACCCAGGTTCTTGGGTTCAAACCAGTCTCATCCTGTCCCTAGAGTAAGTCACTGAAACCCTTCTGGGAGGATGCCTTGAACAGGTGACCACCATCATAGTATGACCTTTAGAGAATAGAGGATGAGGGGTCAGCTGTGATGGCCTTGTATTTCTAGTATCAACAGAAGACCAAGTAGCTCTCAGTCGCTTGGAAGGAACCTGCAAAGCATTGCTCTTAGTGTGTGTGGTAGGCAGCCTCCAATGTGGCTCCAGTGATTGTCACCTCCTGAAGCTCATGGCTGGTCCCACTCTTCCTCGAGGATACAGAGCACTGCACTGGAGTGCCTTAGCACTAGGGAAAGTCCCTTCTGTGACAGGGTCACAAAAGCTCTTGATTTCTTCCTCCATTGCTGGCTTTGATGAACAAATCACCATTGTTAGGGAGACCCACATGGCCAGGAACTCAGAGAGGCCTCCTGCTAGCAGCTAGCTAGGAACTGAGGATTTCATTTTTTGCAACCCCAAAAGTCTGCATCTGCCAACTGTCATATCAAGACCTGTCATGTGGACCCAGTGCAGGCCAAATGACAATCCCTTGATTGAAGCCACTTGAGGGACTTTGCAACACAGTATAGGCTAAGATATCTACCTCCACCCCCACCACCCCCACCACCCCCACCACCACCACCACACACACACAGAGAGAGAGAGAGAGAGAGAGAGAGAGAGAGAGAGAGAGAGAGAGAGAGAGAGAGAGAGAGAGACATGGAGGAACTAGTATGTGCTGTTTTAAGTCTCTTAGTTTGTAATAATTTTATAGAGACAGATAACTAATATATATGTGAAAACAGATCTGGAGGCTATCCATAGAATCCTTGTTCAAAACCATGCAATTGTATAAGACATCCCTTAGCAATGTCCTTCATCTCAAGACAGCAGAGTCTAACCCAGGCACAATGTTGACTTGAGTTCTACACTGTAGGCAACTCCCCATCTCCTACACTCAGTGCTCTGGAAGGGTCTCCAGGCAGACAGTGGCATTGACTCATCAGAACTCAAGCCCCATTCAGAGGATCTTGGCTAGCAGTAACTCATTAACGAGCACCGCCTTCCATAACACCTCCTACTAATGGGCTCAGTTCCATCCTGAAATTCCTTTCATGGGAAACCTGGGATAGGAAAAGACATCTGTAGTTCATTATCAATCTAAAATAGTGTCTGAGCTCTGAAGTCCCCACTTAAATTCCAGTGACCTCTTAGGTTCTGGCATCCCTAGAGAATCCTATACCTTCCTGGGTTCTGACTTCTCATGTGTGAGTCCATGGGCAGCACCAGGGAATTACAAAGGCCTGAATTAAAATGCCGCCATTGACTAAGTACGTGGCCCTGAGTAAGTAATTGAAACACTCTCTGAATTTCAATGTCCACATCTGAGAGAAATGAGAAGCAAGAGCACACTTAAACAATATCATAAAAAGTCAGTGCCTGGTACTTAGTTCATACTCAGTGGCTCTTCCTCCCCAATTTATCCACACATTAGAGGTATTTATGCAGAAAAGTTTGTGTGACAAATACAAGTTTGGGGTACTTAGATAGAAAACGTCTCCTGTCATCTGCCTGACAATAAGGGATAATGTTTGGCTCCACAAAGACGAGATTGATCAGCGTTATTTGAACTACTTATAATAAAATGTGACAGGCAGACTTTGGTATTTTACCACCCGAATTTTCTTTTATGGACTGCTCACCATCGCTGCAGAGTTCAGCACTTTTTTTCCATGTCGATGTGTTAGGCAATATTCATATTCTTCTTGGGCAATCGCCTTTGCAGCTGAATCAATGGCCTGCAGGCATGAGAAGGAGGCGGTTTTATCTCAACTTTATTTATTCTATGATTATACTGAGACTATTAAATGGCATCTCCCCTTCTCCCCACCCCCCCCCTCCTTGGCCCATTCTCCACCATCTTCCAAAACCTCTAGCACACTCAGCTCTTTTGTGAATTCTCCCACCGCCGTGCCTCCCGCTACCCAAATATTTCTCTCTGCTGGCGGCATCCCAAGTTTGAATAAAGGCCTGCTGGATGAGGGAGCCACTATTCTGAGTCACCCAGTCACTCATTCAAGAAATATTCTTTGGGGGTTTATTTACAGCGAGCTGATCCTGGAGGATACCAGAGAGAGGAATGGGGGGGCGGAGGATATCACTATTCCTATATATAAAGGGGATATAACTGGAATGTGTTCCCAAAGGGGGACATTTCTGCAGAGGGGCTGCTTGAGTATTCAGGAGAATCGCTGAGGAAAGTGAATAGTCAAGAGGGAAGGTTCTCTGATGGTGTGGCCTTCCACTCAAGGTGGGAAGGGAAAACCACACAAAAGCACAGGAGAGGGCACCAGGGAAGGGTTACATTTATCAAGGCGGAAGTGCAAGGTCCTGAAGGCCGGAGGAGGGGAACAGATCCGTTGGAAGGGCTCCTGGACCTGGAGCCTGCTAGGCAGAGCCCACACACCTGTATCTTCATAGATGTAACTGTGTGTTCCAGCCCTAGGTCTGAGGGAGCCGAGAGATCTGTACAAGGAAAATGGGGAGAGAGCGTTGTCAGAAATGGACTTTGGCGTCACAGTGGGCTCTCTGGTTGGAGGGGCGAGAAGGGATTGGAAGGAAGCAGTGTGGAAGCAGGGCTACCATATTCGGGTTGGATGGGATCTAATCTGGAACCAATATGGCTACAGAAGAACAGTGAGGTAGTGAGTGTTGAGAATCAGCTAGCATGGAAAGGAACCCCACAAAGTACGATGGTAGATTGAACATGGGAAGGTGCAAGAAGGATGGGCATAGAGGGTGATGTCTCCATTGGCAGTTCCCCTCATGGCATGGCTGCCTCTGACTGCCATTCAGCTGTTAGAAAGCACTAGAAGAAGCCCAGATTAGGGGAGACGGGCTGGGTCCCACCTGGAGTAGCTTAGATTCTAAGAGTGATGGGACATGAGGTGGCCAAAGCTTGTGTGGTAGCAACATGCTGAAAAAGCCTATGGTTATTAGCTGATCTTGCTCTATTTTCCCAGAGCCACCTCTACCCCACCTCAGTCATAAGGCAGCATGCCTCCAGCAGTCTGTGCTACCAGGGCTACACTGTCTTTGTCTCACTAAAGGTGATCCCAGGAGCAAGGGCAGACGTCTGTGAGCTCATCACTTTCCCTTCTTACACCTGGAGGAGCCAGGTTATACCTTCCCATTTTTTTCTGCCACAAAAATTCTACCCCTTTTCAAGTGTGCTTTTACCCCCCACTTCCCATTCCTTGTATGAACACCTTAAAACCCCCAATGTTTTAGAAAGTGATTGTGTACTGTTTCAGAAGCCACTGGACCAAGGAATGCAGATAAACATGCTTTGTTTCACCAGACAGCTGATGTTAAGTGGTAGTGACCACCTAGTGTGCTGTGTAGAAGGGGGAATCTAAAAGCATAGCTGGGCCCAGCAGGAAGGCGTTCTGGGATTAATTAGTAATGTCTGCCATGGGTTCAGGAAAGGAAAACGGGGTCAGATGAGCCAAGTCGGTTTTATTCCTGCCAGACTCCTTCCCCACTGTAAGAACAAACTCTTAAAAATCCACATACATTGACAGAATCTCAAATCATCCCTGCACACCATTCTTCAGATATTTCTGAGTTCCTGGGAGAAGATATTTGAATGCAAGCACTAATCAGTCTGTTGTTAGCTCTTGGTCTCCCACTCAGCACTTGGTTGCCCAGAAGATAAATTATTTCCACACCACATCTCACCACTGCCTCTGCCTTCTACCCCATCTCTGTAGCGTGGTGGGGTTAGAACCTGGCCTCTGTTCTGAGCAGGGGGAACTTTTGTCCCTTCCTTAAGTTGTGTGCTGCTGCTAAGAGTCGAGGAGAGGAACACCCGAGAGCCTCGGCAGGCTGCAGACCCTTTGCCTAGGGCCACCTGTGCTTCACAGCACTGTGCTTGGGAACAGGAGGCTGCCTTGGTGACTTTTTGACAAAGCCCAGCTGAAATTTTGCAGGTAGCATGTTCTTCAGGACATTGATTGGCCCTCTGTGAGTTGGAACCGCAAGAGGTCTGAAAGGGAAGGAGGGGTGTGAGGGTATACGGGAGGCACAGTCTGGCACAGTTGAGCTCAGTGACTTTGGGATTTATAAGAGTACATTTAATTTTTAACAGATTATATACGCGATACTGAGTGACATTAAACATAGAGTTAAATCAGCCATAACCCATTTAAAGCAGCCTTGCAGATAAAGGTCTCAAATCTACTAGCCTACTGAATGTATCCCTTATCTACACACATCTGTCAATGACTTTTCACAACACTAAGCCTTTCTAATGCGTCCCAGGCAATGGTTTTCTTTCCCCCCAAGCATGAAATGCAGGTGACACCTACTGTCTGTGAATTGGATGAGGAAAGCCCTTAAATTTGGGATGGGTAGATGTTTTATGAACATGGGCTTTTTTGGGACTCTGATAAAAATCTTTGCCCAGCACCCTATTTAGAAAAGAGAGTCTAGGAACACCCATAGACATGCTTTGTTCAATCTAGGGCATGACATTCGAGACTGACTCCATTTCATGTCATAGAACTTTGTAAACGTTTGTTACACAGCAGGGTTACTTCTTCATTTCTCTGATACAAATGAGGCAAAACCACAAACTATGCCAGTTAAACAAAAAGAAAATGCTGATTATACCCAAAAAGGAACAAGGCCATGGTCATTTTGCAAGCATTGGCATTTTAATCATCACAAAATCTTTGACGTGATAACACAGATGTCACTGCTAACATCCTGCCAACTTGTGCACCTTTGTTTTGATGGATACAAGATGCCAGGCAGGAGGAACTGATGGGAGAACTCCCATAGCTCATGTGGCTGGAGAAAAGTCTGCGTGCCCAGGACTGCAGAATCTATAGGTCACTCTATTCCATTCACATCCCAAGATCTCTTCGTCTGTTCGTTCTTGAGTCAATTAGGCCAACCACAGCTGATTTTAACTTGGTGCTATGTGTAGTAATTATCTACTGCCTCAAAATGTAGCAACTTACAAAACAAATGTTTACTGTCTGAGGAATGGTATCATGAAGGATTCCTAGTTTGGAGTCTTTCGTGATATTGCCGTCTAGTCTAACATGTTGGTCAAGGAAGGAGTCAGCTGCAGGCCCCATTGGGGTTGAGGAGCCACTTCTAAGATGGTACCTCATGTGTCTCAGTTCCTTGCCAAAGTGTGCCTCTCCGCAGTACTCCAGGGGCACCGACATGACATGGTAAATTATCTTCACCAAAGCATCCCACAATGGAAGGCAAAGGAGGAACTAGCGTGCCACATAGGTCCTAATCTCGGATATTTCACAGTTATTTCCTCACACTCCAGATGTAGGAAGCTGGTCACTGGGGGCAGCACCACACTTAAGGAGTAAAGAATTATTCAAGTCCATGCATTGAAGGAAAGAGTGTCGTTAAACGTGTTGATGTCTTTTAAACCACCATAAGTGTCCACATCACCTCCTTTTCAATCAGAGAGTTGTACAAAGGCTTTATCAGAGTCTCAGAAGGGTCTGTCATCAAAGAATTGTATGTTTGTGTTCCCATTAAGAGATAGTCTGAGCAAAGTTAACATGTCCCCAGGGGCGGCAGATGTCTGCATGCAGAAAGACAAGGCTTGCCACACCCACTCCAGGTTGTCCTTATCAACTCCTCAACTTTAAAGGGGCTATTTATGTATGCACTCATATTTGTATATGTGTTTGAACGTCATCATTCATTCTAAACATACCTAAATGGTTTAAATATTAGAAATCTGTGTTTCATTACTAAGAATACATTATAATAAGATTATGAAACATATGGTCTGCCATACTGAATAAGACTGAAAGACTGCTCCATAGATGGGCCCCTGAGGGCTGGGTTGTATGCTTGGCACACAGGAACTATAAAGGATTATTTGATGGGTGTGTGGATGTCTGTGGGTGGGTGTATGTATGTGTTTATGTATGTATGCATGCATGGCTGTATGTATGGGCAGATTAGTGGGTAGATGGAGACTGTAGAGTTTAGCTTGAACAAGCAGTTTCCAATGGCTGTAGTTAGCAGCCTAATACCATGCCCAGAACAGGAAAGACTGGAGCATAGCTAAGAACTGTAATTTGAAGGCAATACTGTCTCTGTCTTTGTAGTATACTGTATCAAGTGGAAAGAGTCCAGGCATCCAGTGTCTATTTGCTGTTTGCGTCTAAAAGCAAATCTGAGAGCTGTGTCTTACTTTTAGTCAAGACTGAGCAGACAGTTGTATCTTCCTTGAAGATTTCGGTCTGAGGTGGGGGAAAGGAAATGCATAGATTTGGGTTAGCATCGAACATGTGATCCTTCTTGATCATGGGTGAGGCCAGCTGTCAGCTAGGTGGCTTGATCTTGGTTGATCTTCCTCACCCTTCTTGGAGTCCAATGACAGTTTCTGGTCTATTCTGGTCTTGGCTGTGGTGACAGGAAGGCAGGTTGTACTCCACGCCTCTCCTATTGGAGAGGTCCTCCTGGGCAGGGGCATGCTCTCAGAGCCAGTGCAGAGGCACAAGAGGGCCAAGCCCAGGCTGCAGATGCTTTCAAGGCTCCTTGCAAGTTCCCGCCTGATAGGGGTGTCTGATAGGGGGACACTAAACATGCACAGTGAACACGAGGAACTGAGAAGCAGTCGCAATTCCCGTAGGAAAGCAAAGGACTCTTTTTTTTTTCCCCCGTGGGGGGAGTTAAGATGGGTGCACAAACTTTCTTTCTGAAAAGAGACCGATAATAAATACTTTAGGCTTTGAAGACCGCATACCTAGCCTAACCCACATTCTCCTTTTGTGTCTCCTTCTTTCTACCCTTCGTATTATCAACCCCTCCCTCTTTAACAATCCTTCATAAACAGTCTTTGTTTGCGGGTTGTACAAAACTTGGATGGCTCTGAGTCATAGGTTGTAAACGGATGGTTTGAAAGGAAAAATTATTTGTACGCCCAGCAATGTCCTGTGTCCTGTTGACAAAAGACACCTGCCACTTGCCATTTATTTTGATCTGCTCCACAGTCTGGTTGTTGAAGGCAGAGGTAAGTGACGGCCGTTATTTCACACTGAGAGAGGTGAAGTGTTTGGCTGAAACTGGACCCAGCCTGGAAGGACATAAGTGCTCACCCATGGTGTTCCTGCCGGAGTTTGCCTCCCTTGGCCCTGGGGCTGAGCTTCTCTGAGGAAGCAGAGTGAGGAGAATGCATGCTCCACAGTTGGTGAGGATCACATTATGCTAATTGTGGCCCAGCCTAGGTTGATTGGAAGCTGATTTCAAGGACATCCAAAGTGAGGAACATCCCCAAGGCCCATCCCAGGTTCCACTGCGTCAGCATGGCTGCCCTTAATGTGGGCCTTTCTCTCAGTCTTCTCAGCAACCTTCTCCATAAAGACCTCTCCAGAAAGAGTGTTTAACGTAAGTCTACCTGGCAACCACCACACTGTTATCTCTAAACTGAAACATTACCAGGAAGCACACGGCTCACACCCTTAGGCTAAAATCCACGAGCACAGTTTGTGCCCTTGCCCTTCTCCAGGAGCCAGACAATGCCACTGAGCAACTGAGATGGAATGTTAGGACGGTCACCTGTCGGTGTCAAACGTCACTTAGCTGTCGCGAGGAGAACATCTAATCTCATGTGGTTTGTATTTGCATGGGTTCACAAGGATGATACTAACAGGAAGTCCTCTGGAAAAGAGCTTCCTATAAAATGACTCAGCCCATGACTCAACCCAACTACGTGCCTATGCTTAAGGAGAGTTTTGTTGATCTATTCTCAAGCTAAGACCGGCTTGTTTAGCAGTTGGCTTACTCCAGAAGTTTGTCTCATGGCAGTATTTCCCAGAGTGACATGCAGAGCAACTTATGCACATTAGTTATGGGTAGCAACATGGGCATGTATGTGCTGAGGGGCATTATGAGTTCAAAGACACATATGACTAAATAAACCGGGAGCACTAAGGTTAAAACAGATGAGGTCATTTTTTTTTTTTACTGCAGAAATTGTGTGTGTGTGTGCGTGTGTGTGTCCATCCGTCCATTATGTCCATTTCTGGGGACTAACGGTACAGAATGGGGTTCAAATCTAACCCTCTGAAAGCCTCAGCGACTGTGAGTCCTTTCCTAGGTCTCTGGAAGCAGTAGAGAAAAGTCATCAGAACCTCACGGTTCTTCATCTTGCTTTGAGTCTCTCCTCCTCCTCTTGGTTCTCCTGCAAGATTTCATCCAGGGCAGCTGCTACTGGATTTCACTGTCTTCTGATGTGACTTCCCAATGTCCCAGTCCCCCCCAACCCCATATATGGTGACAGAATGATTACAATTTGGGACACTATTCTAGTCTCTTAAGATGACCAAATCAGGCAATGTGCATTTTTCTCCTGGTGACCAATCTTTTAGCCTCTTAGAGGTTTCAAGGTCCCCCTCACTGCAAATTCTGCCTTTCCCTAGTCCTGGTCATCTCCAGCCTGCAGTTTCATGGGCAGCCCCAGCCCCATGTGGCCCAAAGGAATCTCATCACCTCTGAGTCAGAACTTCTTCCTGTTTTTTCTCTCTCCCAGCTAATGACATTATCAGCCCCATCAGCCTTCAGAGTTAGAAAGTTTGAGTACATTTTTATTTCTTCCTTTTCCTTGATAACTCATGAGTTGATAAATCCTACTGACCCTGCCTCTGAAGTCCATCTCACATCCCCAGCTCTCTTTCATTCTATGTCAACATAGCCCTAGTTCATAGGTCTTTTTGTTGTTCTGGTGGTGGTGGTAGTGGTGGTGGTGGTGGTGTGTGTACAGAGGTCAGAGGATACCCTCAGGAGTCGTCCCTCAGGGTACTGTCTACTATTTGTTGTTGCTTGTTTTTGTTTTTGAGACATGGTCTCTCATTGACTGGAGCTTTTAGTTCAGGTAGACTGGTTGGCCAGCATCCCCAGATATCTTCCCATCTCTACCCGCCACAGCCCCCCCACCCCATCACTGAGATTATAAGCACCATTCCACCATACCCTGCTGTCCTGGGTACTGACCTCAGGTCCTCACGCTTGCGCAACAAGCCCTCTTCTGGCTGAGTGTCTTCCCAGCTCCTAGGTCCTGTTTTTTGTGGATGAAACATATGGTCCCTTTACCCAGACTTCTTTCCTCATCGTATAGCTACTTCTGCTATGGCCTTGACTCCTACGACTATTTCTAAGAAATGAGAAACTCTCATTTCTTTTGGGCCTTGGACATGCTGGATGAGCACTTTCTGGGCCGCATCCTTAGCTGAGACCTTTGGCGTTTCTGGTGGCTGGGTCTGTTTCTAAGTTTTCCTTCTTTGTGGATTTCTCCAGTATTTTACATGCATCATTGTTTAAACTTTTAGTAGTGTTTTATTTTCATGCTTGTTGCTGGGACAAAATACAACTCAGGGTGAGAAAGGGGCCCTTATTCAACTTACAATTCCAGGTCACATAGCAGAGACACAGTGTCAGGAATTGAAAAATGTTTGTGACACCCTATCTAGAGAGAGAAATAAATATGTGCAAATTCCATTGCCTGCTTTTTCATCTCTTACACAGTTTATGACCCCCTGCCTAGGGAGTGGTGCTGCCCTCAGTGGGCTGGGTGTTCTCACATCAATGAACAATGCAATCCTCCACAGTCATGTCCATAGGCCAACTCAGTGTAAACAATCTCTCATTGAAACTATATTCCCACGTGGTTATAAGTTGTGTCAAGTCGATGATTAAAATGAACCATCACAAAGAAAGTATAGAAATCTTCCACAAATTAGCTCAGAGAAAATAAAGGTGGTTAGTGGACAACTTGGAGTTGACCTTGAGTTCTCAGTGAGGGAGTGTCATATTTGAGTCCCGTCTTGGTGAGCCTGGAGTCTTCATGGCTCTCTTCTGAAGTAGTATTGCTGCTCCGCGTGGTCATGATGTGGTTCTGCCTTCAGCGTCATCCAGTAGGGAGGGAGTTCTTGCTTCCCTCTGCTTAAGGCATCGCTCAGAGAGGAATATGGTTAGCTTTCACTAGTTCACTTTCATGTTTGACTAATTTCTCTGAATGAGAGGACAGGATGCTCAGGCTGTACAAACCTTACTCAAATGCCCTTTTCTCAAGTCAGACAAATTGGGTTGTCGTCTCTCCCTGGCAGGGAGCATACAGTTCCCAAGCACGTTAAAGCTTTGTTGAGAACAAGGGAACGGCTGCCGAGAGAGCAGATGATGCACACGCAGCCCGTTGAAATGGTTCCGTCTTCCTCCCTTGCTTTCTTTCCTTCTCCACAGGTCTTCTGTCTCGGAAGCTGGGAACATGGTTCTCCACTCTCTTCAGACACCTGACTCCACCCCACACACCCCATGGGTGGTTGCCCTCACCCCTGGCCCACACCCATCTCTGCTTCCCACACTAGCCCACTCCATGGAGAGGCTGCTTTGCTCAGCGCCTCATCTCCAGCCCCTTTCTGCTGTGGTTCTTGCCGGGAAATGTTCACGTTTTCTTCGTGTTGCTGTGGTAAAATACCCTGACAAGGGCAACAGAAAGTGTTTGGCTACAATACCAGATTACAATCCATCATTGTGGAGAAGTCGAGGCAGGAATATGAAGCAGGCGGCTGCATCCACAGTCAAGAGCAGAGAGAATAACTGTATGCATGCTTTGCTCTGCTCACTTCTCACCCCACCCCCCCGCACTCACACCCCCCCCCCCCCCCCCCGTACACAGCCCAGAACCTAAACATAGGGAATGGTGCTGCCACAATGGGTGGATCCTTCCACATCAATTAGTTTCATTTAGTTAAGGTAATCCCCCACAGACGTGACTACAGGGCTTCCTGAGCTAGACAGTATCCCGTTGAGAGATTCTCTAGTTGGTTCTAGGTTTTGTCAAGATGACAATAAAAATGATCTGCCCTTGAAGCTAGCCCGTTGTAACCCAGGGTGCATAGAGGCCCCTTGCTGAGAGCCTGACTCAGGATCTAGATGAGTTGGACATTGATGGCTTCAGAAATTCCAGAGGCTTCCACATGGCTTTCCATTTGGCTCCATTTTTATCTGTTTCTAGTTTCTCTTCCAAAGCATTCCCGGTTTCTCTTTTCATTTCATCCATAGCCCCTCCTCTGCAACAGTTCCAAATAAAAAACCCATCACACAGCTGGAGCTGAAAGAGCCCTGAGAAAGGCAGCCCATGCGGCTCAAGTCTTTCTAAACTCAGAAACTAAAATTGCGAGGAACAGACAAATCAGAAAGTGGGATGGGGCCTGGGGGCTGGGGGCTTGCAGCCCAGATTGCAAACAATCCTCAGGCCACTGTAGGCTCTCTGAGCCTCCCAAGGCCTCGTCTCGCTGCTGCCCCTAGCATGGTCTGAATGCCTTGATTGGGCGTCAGTCTGAGTCTGACTTTGAATTATACATGTTACAGAATGAAACATTAGGTCTGCGTCCTCAGAGGCCATTCTGGCTCTTCTGTTTGTTAGCTTTCTCAAAGCTTTGTTCAGTTTATCCAAGCCTGTTTTAATACCTTGCAGGAAGTGTGGGGAGGATGTCATTCATTCATTCATTCATTCATTCATTCATTCATTCATTCATTCATTCAGTGCCTGTAAGTACTGGGGCTACAAAGACACCTACGACCCATTATTTACTCTCAAAGACTTCAAAAGCTAAGGGAGATAGGCAAGGAAACCAGGGGCTTAAATACCCTGGGTCCGGGCCCACTATCAGGTGGGGGTAGGGAAGACCTCAGAGGAAGTGACACAGGACCAAACACACTGCTCCCTTGTCCTGGTCTGGTTAAACTGAGAAGTTTTTCTACAGGAGGAAGCAGGCCTTGGCTGTCAAAAGAACCAGATCAGCCTGGCCCCTAAGAGTGTGTTTGCACTAAATTGACCGACTGCTTACAGTCTCAATTTCCCAGTCTGTGAAGTGGGTAGAATAATACCCACCTTATGGAGTATGTCATGTAAGGGGGAGGGTGTCTAAACTGTGCTCAGTGTAAGTGGTAACACACACATGACTCAATAATTGTTTGTCAATAACTGCCCTCCCTGTGTGTGTATACCCGTGTGGGGGGGTGCACGTGCACATGTACAGGTGTATACGGAGGCCAGGGATCAGCCTCACAAACCTCAGGTGTTGCTTTTCCAGTGTTAGTGCCCTTGATCACTTTTTTCCACTTTACGAGGCAAGGTATTGTGTTGGCCTGGAACTCACAGTTCGGCTGACCGGCTGAAGCCCAGGGGTCCACCTATCTTCACCTCCCTGGCATCAAGATTATAAATCATTACCACCATGCCTGATGCTGTCATGTAGGGGCTCAGGAATTTAGCTCAGGTCTCCGTGTTTGCAAGTGAGCACTCCCCAGCTGAGCCAGCGTGCCAGGCCCGGTTGTCAATTTTCACAATTAAACAAGCCAGGATGTCACAACACCTAACACGGATCCCACATCTTGCTGCTTTGACACAAGGACGGCAGGTGACAGCCCATTGCTGCTGGACAGGCAAATAGATGGTTTCCTGTGTCGATTCTTGTAGGCACCTCTGAGACCCACTATATACCTATGTCAAAGCCTGCAATTTATCAAAAATAAAGCAAGAGATAGTAGCAATCTCACTGGCCACAAAACCAGCAGGATCCAGGCAAATAGATTGCTTCTGGGGCCATTATGTCATGATGAGTTGTCAGCTCAGTATCACGAAGGAAGGAGGAGCAGGCAGGGCCACCCTTCGCCAGGTCCCACTGAGCAGGTACACTGTTCGCTGTGTTCTTATTTCCGGTCCGGCTTCCTTCGACCTTCTCTCCAGCCAAGTCTCCAGACTTGTAACAATTAGAATTCAATATGCAAATTCAACGTCTGATTAGTGGAACCACGCAGTCGCCTCCAGTGCTCCGAGTGCAAATGTGCAATGCCCCACGGTTCCGGAAATTAGCGCAGCTTCCTACCGTCCCCATCAGAATCTGTCCTCAACTACATTTTGATTGCAAGGGGCCAAGTAACTTCTAGCAGTAGGGATTTTGCTGGGCGGGGGATCCCTAAACTCATTTTTAAATTTTATAAAGTGTTCCTTTCTTTTATTTTTTTTTCTCGGGGGTGGGGGGTGAGGGTGGGGGTAGGGGTGGGAGAGACAGGCTTTGCCCCACACAGGCCTGCTTCCTCTTTGTGAATATCATGTTTAGACTTAGCCCTCAAGTTTTTAAATTGCAGAAAGGTTAGAATGAAACGGACCGCTGTCCAAGCACACTCAGAGGCTTCTGGATGGCCAGCGTTGTTCTGGAGAGAGCTGGCTTTGGCTGTGCCTCCCTTTTTTTTTCTGGTCTTCTGAGGGAGGGAGTGAATGCTGACTCTGCTGCGAATCCTGCCTCGGTAGGGATCACGTGGCTGCTTTTCCCACAGGCATGGCTACCTGGAAAACCATTCACTGGATTCTTCAGTGTCAGCCTTTGTAGACTTTGGCCTGAAGTGCAATCTCTATGTCAAGTTGCCAGCCATGCTGTCCTCACCCCGCCTCTCCTCCCTCCTCTTCCCCTTTACTTACTTCCTCCTTCCTTCTTCTCTTAGTCTCTCTCCTCTCTCTTTTCTCCCTTTCTGATTCTCTTTTCCTCCCTCTATCCCCCGTATCACACTAAATTTACATACAACTCTTACTCCACGTTGGGCAATACTGGGGGCTTCGGATGTACTACATACAGGCCGGATGTAGTTGCCGTGGTGATGTGAAGCCTGCTGATTAATAACCAGATGGACTGGAGAGATGGCTCGGAGCACTTACTACTGTTGCGGAGAACCAACACCCGAATCAGGCAGCTCACAACTGCCTCGAACTTCATTTCAGAGGAATCTCATGACTTCTGGCCCCCTCAACCAGCTGCACACATGTGGTGCATATAAACTCAATACACACACACACACACACACACACACACACACACACACACACACATACACATACAATAAATAGATTTTAAAAAACAACAACAACAAATAGTTAACAAGAAAGAAGTGGTTTCTAGTAAGTGTTCTGAAGAAACAGAGACACATGACAGAGTCATTTTGAAGTGAACTGTGTCTCTGGATTAAGGAAGAGCAAGCCCTATGTACCAGGTTGAGGAGGACACCCAAGCTGCCAACAGCTATCGAAGTAAGGAACTGTAGGGGGTGAAGGGGGCCAGACCATGTGCCTTGTTGCTGGGAATTCATAATTCACTGCCATGTTTGGGAAGGCAGAGGACGTGTCTGCTTAACAATATTCTTGGTGAATTATGTACTTGGGCTGATCACATTTGAAAAAATAAAGCCGGGGACACTAGCATGAGTTTAAATCTTAGTGATGGGGGGACGGAGACAAGGATCCTTGCAGACCACTGGCCAGCCACTGTGGCCTGCTCAGTGAGACCCAGATCAAAGGTTGCCAGGTGTTTACACACATACCTACACACACACACACACACACACACACACACACACACACACACCACACCCTATACACACACACTCCATGCACACACACATACCATACACACAAATACTATACACAAGTACACCATACATACACCTCCACCCCCCATCCCACACACACCCCTATACATACTCCATACACACACACCATACCCTATACACACACACACTATACACACATACACACTCCATATATACACACCATATACACACATACTATACACACACACCATACACACACATACTACACACACACACACACACACACACACACACACACACACACACACACACCATTCAATATTCAGAAAAATAGAAAAAATAGTTTGGAAATCAGCTCTTTTTTGAATCTTTTAATTTAAAATCACTCTCCCAAAGTTATAAAATTGGTTTTTCTCCCATTCTTTTGTAGCATGAATCTTAAATGGTCTTATTAATAAAAATGAACCTGAGGCTAGGTATTGGAGTGAATGCTGGACGATCAGAGAAGCAGAACAAGCCACAGCTACCTCACCTCACCAGTTCCTCAGTTGATCCTGTTTCCTCAGACTGGAAGCCTCTGTGTCCTCATCCGAATGGGTCTCAGCTGAACTGCTGCTCAAAAGCCTGAAAGCTTAACGAGGCTAGTTCCTGGTCCTCAAGCTTTATATACCTTTCTGCTTTCTGCCATCACTTCCTGGGATTAAAGGCATGAGTCACCAGCCTGGCTATTTCCAATGTGGCCTTAAACTCATAGAGATCCATGCCTCCAGAAGGCTAGGATTAAAGGTGTGAGTGCCACCATTTTCTGGCCTCTGTATCTAGAGGCTGTTCTGTTCTCTGACCCCAGATGAGTTTATTAGGGTGCACAATATTTTGGGGAACACAATATCACCACATTCTGCACTTAGTGAGTCCTCTATGGTCAGAAGGAAAAGGCTGCTCCCATTGGTCACTGTCTTTGTAGATGCCTTGAAGAGGAGGCCCGAGGTGTGCCCATCCAGTGTTCAGTGGGGAAATGGCTTCTGTTACAGACTCTTGCTTTGCTTCCTAAGTATAGACTTGGAAGTTCAGCAATTTAGTTGAGTAGTTGGATTGGTTGTACCCTGTTTAACTAATTAACACCAATTCCATGCTTGAATTTTTCCCCATTAACTGAACAAAAGCCATTACTAATGAGGCAAGCACAGAATGCCATCTGACTGACCTTGTTGGAGAGATTTAAAATGAGAAAAAAAATATAAACCTGTGTAGGAATTAGAGAGGGGCAGACATAATATTCAGTGTACTTAATAACAAGTGCATAAGGGCACTGACCAATCAGAGCGGACAACAGTATGCTGGTTGTTTGGAAGAAAAGGAAGAAGACGTATCATTCTAACATGAGGTAATAAGGCAGAGGAGCCCAGCACAGGGCTCATCCCAGGCAGAGATCTTTCTTCTATTTTAAAGAAATGGGAAGAAGAACAGTCATCCCAGGAGTTGGGTCTGAGCAAGATAACATGACTGTGGTGCTGGTGGATTCGACCGGGAGTGGATTCAAAGAGAAGTCTGGGCATCTTAGCAGAACTAGCTCCAAAGTGGTTTGGTCACATGCCAGCTTGTGTATATTTGCATGTAGTTAGCATAAAGCTTCTCACTAAGGATCTGTGAGTTGCATATGTAACTCATCACCCAGCAACCTCTTGAAATAACATTTATATGATATTCAGTGGTGTGTTTGGTTATAGAGAATAGAAACTTGCTGAAATGTATTCAAAGGAAAGGAGGATATATGTCAGGAATCTCAGCTGCAGCCTCAGGACCTCACACTCCACAGGACAGACTTATTTCTCTTCATTGATTTGGTCCCTAGGTTAGTGGTGGCTAGTGACTGACTCTGCCCTGTGTAACCATCCTACTTTGCTCTGTCTGAATGGTGTGCAGATGTTCCCTTGGGCATGATCTTTGTATCATGGCAGTTGGCTTTCTTGTGTGTCGGCTTTTTGGTACATGGCTAAGGACAAGTGGTTTATCTGCTGATAAAGGATGGTGTGAGTGCTGCATGCAATTTCCAGCTCCCAGATCATGCATCCAAACTTGATCATGTAGCCACATGGCTGTTAGGGAGCTAGACAGTCTAGCTGGCGAGGCTGGCACTGTGAGCTGTCTTGCACTTTTCTGCTGTGAGTGAAGGGAAGAATCTGTATTTTAGTAGACCAGAGGAAGTCAGTGGAGGCGGGCTTAAGACCATCGAGAGAAGCCAGCTAGCTGAGTATTGGAGTGTGGGAGCTGCAAGTGTTCCGGAGGAGTCTCTGTTCCCTGTCTCTTGTCTCCCACTCTTTTCCTCTCATACTGCCTCTTTTACCTGAAGAAGACTCTACTGTCTCCTACCCATCCTTTCCTGGTCGCCTGCCTTGGACCTGGCTTCAAATGCTCTCCTCCACGCTACTGTACTTGGGCTGCCTAAATCTGGACAGTGTCTTGCTATGTCTCCTGGTTGCTATTATTTAGAGAAGATCTCAATTACCCTAAGTACTCAAGAACAACTGGCCATGCTGCCTTGAGGGGAGGGGCCCAATCTGCTTACAATGGCCCAATCACAGGAGACTCAGTAGATGGACAACAGGTACATTTTCTGATACATCTTCCTCCTAATTGACCTAAGCATGACACAGCACCACGGCTATCAGCATGGGATGTAGGTGTAGCATAGGCCATAGATATTAATATAAATGTTAGCCTAGGATATAAGTATTACCATATAGATATTGGCATAGGCTATCCATATTAGATATAGATCCTAGTATAACACAGATATTAACACAGGTAGCCCAGGAGAAAGCATGCAGGTAGCTAGCTGGGCAGCATCAGGAGTTCTGCCAAGTGAATCTCCTGTGCATGGTGACTTGTTTCTTATTTGTGTCCACATTTGGTCACGCCACTCTGGGCTTGAGAGGCCGAGGAGGCCTGAGTGCTGACGTCATTGCTTACAGTTGCTTCCACCTCTGAGCTGAGAAGTGGGACAGCTGAAGGGCGAGACCTAGCATGAGTGGCAATTGTCCTCACACTTGGCCTCTTCACCGGAATGGATATCGAGGCCGTTACAGTGGATTCCAGACTGATTCATCCTGTCTGTGAGCCACAGTGAGTGTATCTCCTTATTAGCTCTCATCTCCTGCTTACCTCCCACACTGCCAGTAAATGTAATACCCATCCATGAAAACTCTGGGCTGAACTCACTGTTTCCTCTAGTTTATAGTTTATTCCACAGGGATGATTTTTAAGCAAATCATTTAAGCCAGATCCAGTCATGTGTTTTATTTAAAGTGACAGACTCATAGCAGTCTGTAGTTGACCATTCCAGCCCCTGGAACTTGAAGGCTTCAATTCCAATTCTGGCTCCTGGGGTCGCTAAGTGTGTGCCTCTTGGCTGGTTCTTTCTGGTGTCCAGAGTTTCTGTTGCTTCATTCACAGACAGTGCAGATGCTGGTAGTCACTTTGTGGATTTTGAGGGAGAGAGTGAGGTGATGTACCCCAAGCCTCTGGCTAGGAACTGGCACATGCCCCTGTTGGAATAATGGATATTGTCAGGATGTGGACAGTCAGGGGAAGTTGAGGGAATTGGGGGCATGGCTCTCCAAATAAGGTGTGGTATTATAGAGTACCAAGTCCTTCATCACCAAAGGATCCAGGTAAGACAGAACAACCCGTGAAGGGTTGTTTCCAAGTCGGCACTGCCTTCTGGTCTTGGTGAAAGTAGAATTAGAATAGGCTGAGAACGATTGCCCTTATCTACTATTTACTCTTCCATATATTTATATATTATGTGTATATATAAATAAAAAGTGTTTATATATTACATTTATATATTCACATATATGTATGTGGGCATATATATTTATTTGTATATAAAATTCATAATTAACCCATCTCATTCTAAGCATGAAAGAACAATCCGATTTAACGTATCTTAGCAGTTGTCATCTGCTTTTTTATGTGTTTTTTAAAGCTTTGAAAGAAAAACAGCTGGTGCACAAGCAGGGTGGAGGAAGAAACCCCTCACGCAGTCCCTTCCTTCCGGTCTGACAGTCTTACTTCTGCAGACCCTGCAGCAGAAAGTCCAGGCTGCTTGTCAGGAGCACTTATTGTTTCTAAACACCCTCTGGCCCTTTCCATTTCCTTTCCCAAGACTTCTCAAGGAGAATTACCCTTGAAGGGCCGGCCACACATGGATATTCTAGTGACAGTCTTCAAGGCACTGGGATCATGGTGAAGAGAGTGCAGGGTCCCCAAGAGTTCACTTCATCTCCCCAGCAAGGAGCCTGGTCATTTATTTGTACCCTGAGGATAGGATCACAGGAACTCAAATGACCCTGGCAGCCATTACAGCTTGGTCCACAGAGTTCTAGTGCAGTGAGAAATGGGGAATTTGAGACCCCGAGGTAGGGAAAGTTGGAGAACAGATTGAGGAAACATCTGGGGCTTGAGGCCTGGGAGAGGCTCCCAACAAGGGTTTTTGCTTTTATCTGTTTTAGATACAAGAGTCCAGGAGCTAGAAAGGTGACTGGGTCAGCAAAGTGCTCGCTACAGAGGAAGCAGGGGCACCTAATCCAATCTTCATCACTCACATGAAAAATGGGGCACCTGTAGTCCCAGCTCCGGGGAGGCTGAGGCGAGTGGATCCTTGAGGCTCACTGGCCAGCCAGCCTAGCCTGCTTGGCAAATGTGAGGCCAATGAGAGAGCATGCCTCAAAACACAAGGTGAATCCTTGAGAAATGGCATACATGCTTGTACCTGGCCTCCACAAGTACACACATGACCATTCAAAGATTATTTTTTAGGGGTCTAAAGGGAGATTTTTTTCTGAATAGAACCAGACGGTTTTTAATAAGCACGGCCGGATGTCCTAACATAGACCCAACTTGCCATTGCATGAAGGGTTCAAACCCAGAGGTGCCAACGGGCCTCCTTGGATAAGTTAGACTCACCCTGGCTGAGGGTGTGACTCTTCCCACTTCCCATGACTCCTGCTCAAACATGGGACACACATCCTGGTGACAGTGGACAGGCGAGGCTCTCATCCCACTGAGAAGCTGGGGGAAATGAGACTCAAAGAAGAGACGGGACTTGCTGAGCTGCACACAGCTAGAAGCAGAGGGTGCTAGATGTGAAGTCTGGAGGTTGTGACCCCTCAGTCCTTTGGCCTTTCAGTGTGTCTGTCACACTTGAAACTTCTCAGAGGACCGTTACTATCTGGATATGTCTTCTAGCCTGAGCATCTACTGGGGTAAAGATTTAGTAGCATCAAAGGCAGCCAGCCGCATCTCCTCTGCTCCATGATCTATTTCTATAGTGTGATGTCATTATCTACATGACCTTGATGAGGATAATAGCCCTGCTTATAGGACAGTCAATCTTCATTATTTTTTTACTAATTAGTTAAAGGCTAGTGTCATTTAGAGAGAGACTAAATTATAGAATGCATTTTAGTTTATTACTTTCGAACATACCTTAGAGCCCCCCCCCCAAATTATGTAAGGATGTTCCCTTCTGAGACTCACTTTGATGGCTTGTTATTAACATTAATATCACTTAATATGTAAATGAAAATAAATCTTAATATGAGCACCCGGCTTGTCCTCTCTGTTCTCATACATCCTGCCCAATAACCAATTGAGCAGTTTCATTATCTCTTAACAATTATCTCTCACCAGTTATCATTATCTCATTGGCCTGTTCCTTGCCCATGATATCTTCCCCATCTCGGAGCCTTTCTGATACAGCTGCTGTTCAAATCCCCAGAACTACCATTCACACCTCTGAGTATCTCTGCTTCACCATGTCAGTGTTCCCTTTATATTTCCCTAGGGTTTTGCCACCATGGCTTTCAGTCTCATGTGGGTCAGATGTTTGTTTGTTTTGTTTGTAAGATTATGAACTTTTTGAGGGTTCCCATTCTCACAGCCTTGAGCCTGTGAGACCTACTACCTGGGTGCTTTGTAAATGTTTATCTAGTGAACAGTGTGTGTGTGTGTGTGTGTGTGTGTGTGTGTGTGTGTGTGTGTGTGAAAAGATGTTTGGAGAGAAAATTGAGTCACTGCATGGACTCATGACTGTAGAGTACTTGCTTCAATTTACGGTCTCTGTCTCAACCACCTTGCAGGTTACAAATAAATATGCATGTTTTCCCAACATATCCAAGGCCTATCTAAAAGGATTTCTGCATGTGAGGTCCAAGTGTCATATTTTTAACACACTTTTTATGTCTAAGGGACAATGTCTTCAGATCCAGGATGCACACTGAGTCTGGTCTGAAGCAGCCGCATGGGACCCAGGGTTGGGAGAGACCTAGAGGGGCCTCCTTCCTGGGACTCTATCCTCAAACACGGTTGAGAGCTCTTCCTTACTGCTTCCACTACCATCACTTTGTGGAACGTGTGCTGAGGTGGAACACAATAACAAGAGTTGAGTATCTTCGCTTAGCAAGGCTGTGAAGAGATGATTGGATTGATGTTTACTAAATCTTCTGTGTAAACAGCAGTATCTTAAGAAAATCTCCATTAAAAAGCCAACAAAGCCAAGAGTCACCAAACAAACTGGTAGGGACTTTAAATACGAGAATCCCAGTTCAGAGTTTGCCTAGGTTCCACACTGATTCTGGAAAACTCTCTTAGTCTTTCCAGGGCTTCGGTCACTGAAGTGTGGGAAATGACATCCCTGGAATAGGGATGTGATGGCACTGGGTCAGGTGTGTGATGTACTCTGGAGGGCTTGGGCATGGTGAGCACTCACTGCTGCCACCTGTGGTGATTGCATTCTACACCATCAGTATTCCAGTCACGCTGTGTTCATTGTGTGATTAGCATTCTCTTTTCCATGTCCATCCAAGGCCTAGAGACCAGGGTTCAGAAGGACCAGGCTGTACTCAACACATGTGCCATTGATTGAATAAAAAACCAGACAGTCCACAGGGTACACAGGATGGAGACCTACCTGGTGGAGGGCAGACTTCTCTAGCAGCCAGGTTGTGAATGTCTTGAGTAAGGCTACATTCACTGACATTTGACTCGATGATTAGCGTAGGTGACAGAAGCCCTGATTGCGCCTCCTGGCCCTACCTAAGGACCTGCAGAAAGGATGGGTCCTGGTTCTCATCATATGAAGACTCTGAATGCCCTCCACTCACAGGCAGTGAACAAAGAAGGAGCATTTGCATCACGTGCTTCTCTGGAAAGGACTTCCGATGGGTGGATTCAAATGGCTTGGCATTGCCCATCACTCGCATTACCCTGCCACAGTGCACCCCTCCAGAAATCTGTACAGACGACTGATGATGGTAAAACTACCAGGAACCCCCCTCAATACGCACTCTTCCTGCCAAATGGTTGAGATTCCAGGCCAGCTGGGTGTCTGCTTATTTACATAATTAATCTAGTATGAAGTCTTTATTTGTCCCCCCTCAGCTTTCTCTTTTCCAGGATAAATAATCCCCAATTCCTCCATCCATAAGCCTCAATTTTACAACCTTTTAATCATTTTGGTGGTTCCCTCCTGGATTTTCTTTTGGCCCTATTTAAGCCTTATCTAAATTTAACAGACGTGCTACAAACTGCAATTAGGAGAGATGAATCCATGAGAACCCGGGACTGTCTCTCATTTGGATCCCTGTCATCTTCTCCCTGTCTGTGAATTTGACATGGAGGATTCTGGATATTCTTTTTGCTAAAATTGGGGTACTGTTAGCTATCCACCCTAAAGTATGTCTTCCAAGGTCCTGAAAAGCCAGTTCCATGAAGATAAAACCAAAGACCACCTGAACCCATGAGGGAAATCTTTATTCACTGGATTTGGAGGTGGCACTCAGCAGATACCAGGGTCTGTTGCAGAGAGAAGTTATTGGCAATCCTTATTGTGTGGCCTTGAGGGCTTATACAGAACAAGTGCTCACTAAAAGCTCTGTGAGATATTACTAGCATTAATAAGGCCCTTAATATTATTTTTTTTTCTAATATGCTATAAGAATCCACTTAGCCATTTCTGTGTCCAGGCTCAGAGCTCAAGGCTCAGGAGTCCAGACTGTGCTTAACCTATGTCCTGCTGAGTAGCAGATCGTGAATCCCAGGTGTACCAAGGGAGCTAAGGAATACCAATGTTTCTCTGATAGCGACAGTCTTTGTAGTCTCCTGAGGCCAGGCTGGTTCGAGGCCTTATCTGACTGTCCCTGGAAGGCCATTTTCTTACCCGACACCAGGTTGAGCCAAAGAACCAAGCCAGGCAGAGTACATGGCTGTCAACTGAGTCTTCAGTTCTCCGTTCTCAGTGGCAGCCAGCACAGGGCTTCACCACCACCCAGGAGTCCAGAAAGGGCAGCTGGGGCAGTTATAACACAGCCAGGAAAAGTGGGCATCTCTGGAGTTCTCGGGGGCAGGGGTATTTTTGAGAGTGGACCGAAACAGAAAAGGATTGGGACTGAGTTGAGATTGTGAGCTGTCATTGGAAAGACACGACCCACCCTTTTGTGTTCTCTGTCTTGCTCATACTTGTCCCCTCCTGGGTCGAATGTGTTCTGTACTGGTTGGATTTTTCCCCCTTTTCTTCCATGGTGTGGCTTGCTATTTCCCAGGGACCCGTTTGACAGGGTGTAAACAGTGGAGTGTGTATTTTAGGAAGGATTAGCAATATAGACATTCCTATTTGGCTGCTCTGTCAACAGTTTCATGGTGAAACTTCTACTCACCAACTCAGCACCTAATTTGGTGAGGGAGATCATTGCTCAGTACAAAAATCAAATACAGTCCTTTGGGATTTTTCTTACATAGCCTCTCACGTCGTTCTGGTTTGGAGATCAATAAAGTAGAACCCACTCCTCATTACACATTAATCATGAGTGAGCTGAAGCCAGAGCAGGGAAAGAGACCTTGCACTTCCCACCAGAAAGACAGCCTGGCTTTTCTGTAGACAGTGCAGGGTTGGTACTGATGACGGCCAAGTTGCTAGCTCTCTTGTGGTCACAATTGACTTGCCCTGTGGGGTACAGAGAGGGGTGTCTTTAGCCACACGAGAGAAATTCTTGCGAAGGACACAAACCTTCAGAAAAAGCCATGTCCTGGTTAAAGCGTTTCATCATGCTGGCTGACCAAGCATTCACTGGGTGAGCTAATCATGATTTGTATGATTTATAACAGATTATACTTCTTATCACAGGAATGAACAGAACTAGGAGTGGCCATGAATCTTAAGTGTCCCCCAAAGACCCAGGGGTTAAAGGCTTGCTTCCCAGAGTGCTGTGATTAGAGGGGGCAGCACCCTTAAAAGGCGGGGCTTAGAGGGAGGTCTTCAGGCCACTGAAGGCAGATTGTTGATGGGTATAGTGAGTTCCTCTCTCTCTTTCAACATCCCAGCCATTACACGGTTTGACCCTGTGTTTCCCCTCTCTTGAGTACAAAACAACAGGGACAACTAATTAGAGATAGAAACCCTCAAAAGTGTTCGCCAAAGTCCACATTTCCCCCCTAAAATTTAACGGGCCGATCCTCACTGTATGAATGAGGGATTTCATTACGACATTTTCACACATGGATCCTTTACTAATATCTAGCTCTCGGTATCCTCTCCTGTCTCCATAACAGTTTCTCTCCCAAGGCTACTGTGTCAGCTATGTATTACAGTGACAGGAAGCTGATCCACACACCAGGCTTCTTAGTCCCCAAAGCTTCCTGGAGCTAGACCTCTGGAAAACTTTGGATCCAGAAGTAGAGAGGAGCTTGGGGCTTTGCATAGCGACCGCGGGGCCACTGGAACAAAGTATCCCCCAGCTGGGTGGCTTTCAACCCAAACTGTAGGCTCCGAGTTCTAGAAGCTCCACACTTGAAACCACATGTCAGCACAGTTTTGTTTGTTCAGGTAGCTGTGGGTGACACTGTGCCCGCTTCCTTACTGTCCACTTCTGCTGATGGTTGTCTTTGGTGTCCCCTGGTCCATGGCTATGTCACCAGTGTCTGCTTTATCATAAGACTTCTCTGTGTGTTGTCCCCTCTCTTCCCTTATAAGAACCACTGGCCATATTGGGCTAACAACACCCACCTATGCACACCAGACTCCAGCTCTGCCTGGTTACCCACAAATGCCACATTTCGGTTCTGAGGCTTAGGACTTTGACAGGTGATTTTAGTAGACAGGATTTAAGCCTTAATTGATTTTTGGAAGCTGACTTGGTTGGTTCAGTCTTAGGTAAGGGGGCTCAGGAGAAGAATAAAGCACCATGCCAAAGCAGAAATCACCTTCAAGGGTGTATGAGTTTTCTGTGGACTTCTGTAGTAACCAACCACAGACTTAGTATCTAAAGCAATGTTGTATCCTCTTCTAATTCAGGAAGCCCAAGTCAGTTTCAATGAATGTTGCATAGTACTGTCATTCTCTGAGCAAAAAGGCTGCCATCTTCGTGAGGTCAGCAGTGCCATGAAAAGAAGTTGCTACCAGCCCAGCCAGTTGTCCCTCTGGCAATTGAAGCTGCCTCCCTTTGGTGGAGCCTGGAAGATGGTACCACACTGTCTCACAGTGACTTCCACTAGCATCCCAGCAAGCTAAGATGTTTACTGACTGCTCACCATCTGTCAGTAATTGAAAGCTATTTCCGGAGTGGTTTGGAGTACTTATTGTAGACAGCTTCTGTCAGGGTCTCTGTGTGTGTGTGTGTGTGTGTGTGTGTGTGTGTGTGTGTGTGTGTGTGTAGACCAGAAGAGGGCAGTGAATTTCCTGAAGCTGGAGTGACAAGCAGTTTTGAGCCACTTGATGTGGTTTCTGGGAACAGAACTCAGGTCCTCTTCAAGAATAGTTCACACTCTTAGGGGCTGACCCAGTTTTCCAGTCCATGAGTCACAGCCTTCAAAGCAATCCTTAATCCACGAACAGTCCGATCTTTCATCGTGGATTCCCATGTCTGTCACAACTCTGCAAAACTTACCCTCACACAAGGAAAAGGACCTGAAGCAGGTTCCCAAGGGCCTTCTGTTGCATTGAAAATGCTAAGAATTGAGTGCTTGCACGGATACCAAGGTTACTGAGCACTGAGAGCCCAGGAAGCAAGGATCAGGCTAGGATGGGTTAACGGGTCTTAATTAGGTGTGTGTACATCACCATGAGCATCTGTGTTCCAGGTATCTCTGCACGTGTCCTCTGGATAGTCACCTGAGGATGAAGGGGGCATATATATATATATATATACACATATATATATATATATTTCCTCTGGGAGAGGAAAAGAGGGGGTGACACTCTGAAGTAAGATGGCCACAGTCCATTCTTGAGTGTGAAATTAGTTCATGACTGAAGGGCTCACTGAGACCCTAGAGCTGGCAGCTGTGCCCTGGTATGGCCCCATCGCTTGGGTTTGGCTGGGGTTTGCATGGATGGCTTAGCTCCAGCTGTGACAATTGTTAAATATTTTGGATACCCTGGGTGCTGAGGTCAACACTGGCTGTGAGGATTGAGTTAGAGGTTATATGTGACAGCTGTTTGTAATTTGTGAAGTGGCTGGGGCTGTTTGCAGGGCTCTGTGTGACAGAATCGGAAGAGTCCAGTCATGGCGCCTGTAGCCAGGAGTCTGCACGAGCAGGACACTCCTAAGTTGCTGTCACTGTGGTCAGAGGCTTTCCGGAACAGAAGTGTGGAGGGACATAACTAATGAAACTGTCCTGTTGAAAATACAAATTCCATGCCGTCTCTACAAGGAGGTGGTCCTGGGTTCCAGTTTACTCCAGTTTCATCACTGACTGTCTGGGGTGAGTCTCCGAGGCTCAGTTTCCTCCTTTGTGAAGTTAGGTAACCACAGCATCCTCAGTTTATTGAGCAGTTTATGTGATACGAGACAGAAAGCAGGGATGGAGCCTGGTGTGTTTAAGGTGTGCACTGTCAGGCTGTCTGGATCACTGTAAGTCCTCTGTGAGTGGCAACCATTGGTTCAGTGACTAACCTCGAACACCCGTTATCAGATCAAAAGCCTAGTGTGCCCCTTTCTCGAACGTGTATTAGAGGAACAAGGCTGGTGCCAGAAGCTGGGCTCAGAACCAGCTCCTCATCCAGCGTCTCCACCTACACCAGGTAGTGTGAGGCCCTGCTTACCTGGCCAAGCAAATCTTCCTGCCTCCCTCTCAGTGATAAATCAGAGCCACGTCACAGAGTCACATCCCCAGAGTAAAGGGACAACTAAAACCAATAAAACACTTTCCCAGCCTTTGATAAGCCCATGGTCTGGTGGAGGCCTCAGATGTATTAAAAATGACTGCAATGCGGTGGGTCATGATCTAATACCAGCACACATGATATGCCAAAGGATTGCAAGAGGAGAGTCCACTCTGCCTTAGGGCCAGTGGACAGCTGCGAGAGTTACATTTAGAAATGTGGGGCACAGGGAGGTCAGAAGACTCCCCGGCAGGGATAGAAGGCATAGAAAGAGCATAAACATGCAGAAGGTCACGGAACTAGATGGATGGCCTCATGAGGTTAGAGCGCAGGGCTAAAGTTTCTGAACTTGTTTATCTCGGCTGGGAGAAGTGCAGCCCACGATGTCACTGCAGCAAAGAGATGCCTAAGTTTGGAGGATGGAAAGATAAACTCTGTGGGTGGAGGAGAAACGGCTAGAGAGTGTTTTGGCAGACAGAAAGACAGGCAGACCTTCCTGGTTCTTATAGACCATAGTAGGGTTTGGGTTTTACTTTAAATATTTAAATACTTTTTCAAGATATTGTAAATAATCAACGCCATTAGGAAATGCAAGCAGGTGGTATTCGGGTGTTAAGTTTGGGGGTCAGTCTTTTTACCATGGTGGAGCAGAGAGGTCTCCAGGGAGGAGAGCCTTCAGGAGGCAGAGGATGTAGTCCAGCGAGGCTGGCCTAAGCTGAGGGCTGTGGAGATGGAAGGACACATGCACATATCGCCTGCCTCAGTTTTTCATCCACCCTCCTCCTTCTCCTCTTCCTTCTCCTCCTCCTCCTCCTCTTCCTCCCCTTCTAAGCCGAGCATACCTATAGCTGGGCCATTAGGAGGCAAAGACCTAGGCCAAGACAGGCTTCTTGGTTTAGATTTAAATGCAATGAGGTTTTCATAGAATCCCAATTTTCTGAGCTTTCTTTCAACTTAGTTCAATAGGCATTTTAAGATAAATGGTCACAGTCTTCTTGGTTTCAAGAGATGAACATTCATCTCAAAATGAGAACTATACAGTTCAGTTACCTGTAAAGGTCCCAAGAGTCCTGCCTCAGGGACAACTGAATACAAGACATGGGTGTAGTCATAGGGATGCTCTCTAAGGTGGTACCCATACTCCATATGTAGAATCCTACATATGGAACTAGCTATTGACAGTCCTGGGTCCGTAGCTGCGTTCTTTCACAACCCTGACAGAAAGAGAGTTCTTCTCTAGGCAAGATGCTCCCAGCTTGGGTCCTGAGAGCATTTCCTGCCCAGGCCCTGTGTCAGGTCAACTGCTGGGATTGGCCGAGCTAGGTCACGTGACCGGCCACCTCTGCGGCTTGTAATGAAGTCACCCTTAATTTCATGGGACAAATAAGGAGAGTAGGGTGGTTGCCAAGAGGCAACACGGGGCCCTGGGCTGTAGAGATGCTGGGAGTGAGTAGATGGACCGGAGGGACAGGTGTTTCTGTGGGCACCTGCCACTGCATGTAAATCCTATCCAACTCAGTCCCCACCCTGCAGCCACACAGGTGCATCAGGTCTGCAGAGGTGAACACCAGAGCCTCTTTAGCAGAAGTCAACCTATGATACGTGTCCTGACTTAATGGCTCTTGCTGCATAAAGATCTAACTGCTTTTTCAATTAGTACCTCGGGCTTCATCCATGCTTTCTCATGCTTTTGTTTTTAAAGTCAATAACTTGTCTCTGGTACCTTAACTAGAAACTAAATCTGGTGGGGTGGTTTTCTTATCTCCTAGCAATAACGGTAAGAGCGAAAGTTGGCCCTTGGAAATAGCACTGGATCCGTCGTCTAACCCAACATCTGTACTGTTGGAAAACAGAACAGGCAGACCTGAGGAATAGTGTAATCCACGGAAGATGGGCAATTGCATGGGGAGTTACCCCCAGCTAGTAGTGAGCCTCTGGCCCTAAAATGACCACCATGCTTCTTTCAAGCCAGGTATTTTGTGTGAGCCTTCCATGTGCCCTGTGGAAGCTCATGCTATTTGAAAGGCCCTGTTAAATGTCAACAAAGGACAGCAAAGTCATTTGGACCCTAGGCCAAGCCAAAGACACGTGTGAGCCTGTATCCTCCTCCAGCCCATATCCACATTGTCCCTAAAGCCCCAGCTTTGGGATCCTGGACATAGTATGTGCCTGTATGGTCTGTTTATGTGGAAGGGAGATCATGGGCCTTAGAGGCACTACCACCTCCATTTACACATACATTTAATTACTTACCAGCTGTGCCTCTCTGGCCAGGTAATTTAACTTCTCAGTACCCAGTTTTTCAAACTTAGAATGAAGCCAGAACTACCCCTCTGAAGTGTTCTAAGGATCTCTGAGATAGCCCACAAAAGTTCACAAAGTCCCAAGCCTAGTCCCAGGACATGGTACCTGCTCAATGAATGATGCGTGTTCCCATCAGGTGCTAAGACACCCTTTTGGCTTTGCTTGATACTTCTTGAAGAGATATTAATTATGTGCATTCTGTGTGTTGTGGGTGGGTCTATGCATATGAGCAAAGTCACTCAGAGGCCAGAAGAGGACATCAGATCTCCTGGAACTGGAGTTACAGATGTTTGTGGGCCACCATGTGGATGCTGGGAAATAAACTTGGGTCCTCTGCAAGAGCAGCCAGTGCTGTTAACCACAGAGCCATCTCTCTGGCCCAGGCTCAGCACTTTTTTTTTTTAAAATGTCTTTTACCTATGTTTTCACTTAGGCAAATGCTATTCACTGCCCACCCCCCACCCACACTGTATTGCATTCTTGATATAGAAACTAATTTGACACCGTCTCTATTGCAGTGAGCTCCCCGGGAAAGGCTCATCTTTCCTGAACACGGTGGCAGGACTCACCCATTAACTGGGTTATTTTAGGCAAGAGTGGTTTTTAACTCATTACCAAGATAATTATTGTGGATTTCTAGTTGTCTCTCCGTGAACAGACTTAATAAGCCCTGAGCATGTGTGGTGGAGTTTTTCTGGCAGAGAAAGGGTGAGAAGGGGAAATTATGGAAACTCTTGGGTAAAGGTGGTGTGACACCTTTGATGCACCTGAGAATGGTTACCTTGGACAAACACCCTTACAGTCTGAGGGCCTCACCAGCATGGGACTGGTGCAGGATTTCATCAATTGCATGACATTTCCAGAATGCTGGGAGATGTCACTTGCAGCAGAGATGTTTGGAAATAAAAAGCGACCGTGTGTACGTATATGCGTGCATGTAGTAATTTCCACACAAACGGGGAGATGGTGTCTTATAGTTTACCTTCAGCTCTGGAAGCACCCGATGGGCAAGGAGACTAGTTAGCTGGGTCTTAGAGAGGGTGAGAGCAGGTGTCAACAAACTTTCTGGAAATTAGCTTCATCTTTGTGTCTCATCAAGTCCAGTTATGGCTGGTCAGTTCTGGTGCAGGCATGGCAGCAGCTAAAGGCAATGCACAAGTCAGTGAGTGTGGCTGTGTTCCCGAGAGCCTGACCTGTGGGTGTGGGAAATTGAATTTCATATAATGTTTGTGGCCCACAAAGTATTATTGTCCTTTTGTGTTTGTTAGAACTGTCACCTTCTTATAAGCTGTGAAAGAACGGGCAACAGCGGAGGTCTTGCTGGTGGGTCGGCATGCCAGCCCTTGGGGTGGATGCATACTTCTGCATCTCAACGCTTTGGGTATAGTATGCCTATTCCTTTTGCAATTTAGAGCGTGACCCAGGATGTGCTCCTTGATTTCTCCATGCTCTCATCTCCACATCTACAGAGTAGACAAAACAGTAATAGCACCTATTACAAACAACTATAGAGTTTGGAAGGTTTGCAGAGGCAAAATGCTGCAGATAAAACATTATGTGCCCTTGAAAAGCATTAGCTTTTATGTCTTCTCTTGAAGGACCACATTGGGCAGAAGATAGCATGCTTGCCTCACCAGATAAAGAAACTGAGGCACAGAAACGTTAAGTCATATCTCTGACGTCAGAGTCAGACTAATCCCAGTTGATACAAACCACAAAGGCCCATCTTGGGTGAGTGACACCCCAAATTGCTTTAAAAACCTCTCTGTGTATGACATCATATGTGTTTACGATATGTGTGTGTTTGAGTGTATGGATATGGGTGTGCAAGTACCACAGCATGTGTGTGGCAGCCTGAGATCAACCTTAGGTGTCCATTTCTGCCTTCCACCTTGTTTGAGGCAGTTTTACTTTGCTGCTACATACAGCAGGCTATCTGGCCATAGCCCCTTGGTGATTTTCTTATCTCCATCTCCCCTATCACCTCAAGAGTGCTGGGATTACCAGCATGTGCAACTGTGTTTGCTTTCTCTGTAGGTTCTGGGGATCTGAACCCCGGCCTCCCTCTTGTGTGGCAAGTACTTGACTCATAGGGCCATTTCCTTTTGATGATGTCCAAGGATCTCCCACCCATAAAACTCTGGCCCTGGCTATCAGAAGCTGCCATGTTGGAAATAACGGTAGCGGGGAGGGGTGGCAGAGCCAGCAGGTGGTCCTGAGGAGAGACCAGCAGTGAGAGAACAGCAACAGAGCAGCAGAGGCTGCAGGATCACATTCCTCCCTGCTGCTCTTTCTGGTTACATTCTGGAATTTGCATGGGCTGTGCCTGTGAAGTTTGCCAGTCGCTGGAGGTGACGCTTGAGAGAGGGGTACTTATCCCCCCTCCTGATCACATTTTTCTTCTTCCCTAATGCACCAAATTAGAAGATTGTCTGATTTTCATTTTCCCTAAAAAAGTAAAATTTCAACTTAAATCACAAATGTCTGCAATGCACTTAGCAGCCATGACAGCTTCTAACAGGCATTCATTTCTCCTTATTCCTCCTCTCCCCAAGAGGGTAATCAGATCTGTGATTGAGGGATGCATTAGCTACTCTTAGAGCTGAGGGACCAACCTCAGCTTCTGAGGAAGCTCCCCAGGACTGAAATGGTAGGAGTCCATCACATTTAGAACATGGCATCTTTTCCGTTTCCCTTCTTGCTCCTGTCACTTAGGGAAGTACCGGAATAAATTGTCAAGAGATTCACCTACTAGAATAGAGAAAAACCATGCAGGTGGTTTGTTCTGTTTGCACCTGTGTGGTCCAAGGCCTTCCTTGCGGAAAATAGCCCCAACCTATTAAATATTCCCAATCAACTGCTTTACCTATCTTAGCTATCCAGGTCTGTATCACTGGACAGATATGCCATGTCCGTGTGTGTGTGTGTGTGTGTGTGTGTGTGTGTGTGTGTGTGTGTGTAGACCAGAGGACAACTTTGGGTACCATCTAACTTTTTTTTAAGGCAGCATCTCTCAGAGTCATGGAACACACCAAACAGGCCAGGCTGGCTAACTAGGCAGTCCGGACATCCTCCTATCTCCACTGCTCAGTACTGGGATGAGAAACAGGCAACACCAGGTCCTGCCTTTCTTTGTGTCTCTTTAAAATGGGTTCTGCTGACTCAAACAGAGGTCCTAGTGCTTATAAGGCAAGCACTTTACCAACTGATCCATCACCCAGGCACTGGGTACAGAAGCTTTTATGCATGTTTGTATACTGCCCCATCCCTCTGCAGATTCCGATTCTCTTGAATGAGATAAAAGAATCTTCCCCACGTATCGAAGCCGTGTTGCTCACAAGGCAAATCTTTGGATAAATTGTTTAGTTGCTTACTCTACTCTTACCCACCTCCCATGGGAGAGGGTAATATTGAGACCTCATCTTATGGGGTTGTTATGAACACTAACGTTCATGACCTGTCTCAAATGGTGCCCGACACATAACAGTCACTCTGAGTAGCTTCTGTGATGCTTACATCCTCAGCTATCCAGATCTGGGAGCGGTTCTGCTTCCACCCATCTGGAAGACATCCTGGTACCCTGCTTCTTAGAGGAGAAGGTCCCATCTCAGCCTTTGTGCAGGCTGTGACTGACTCCTGGATCAGTTCCTTTTCTGCTGCTGGGACAGAATACTCTGACCAAAGGCAGCTTAAAGGAGAAAGGACCTGTTGGGGGAGGCGTGGCAGCAGGAGTGTGAGGCAATTGCTGGTCAGGCAATCAGGAAGCAGAGATCACATGGCATCACCACAGCAGACAGAGAGAGAAAGAACAGGAAGTACGGCCAGATTATAAAATCTCAGAGCCTGCACCCTAGAAGACACACCTCTTCCAGCAAGGTTCCATCTCCAAAATTGTAAGCTTTCCAAACAGCGCCGCCAATAGGGACCATGTTCAAATATGGTGCATTTCTCGTTCAATCCCAACGCCCTTGTCCAGCGTTACTCCATCCACGCATACTCCATCTATGCACCCCAAACATGGACAACGTATTTCCATGGGTTTAAGGCAAAGATGTGCCACCTGGTTACATTTGCTAGAGCCTTGCAGACTGATGGTCACCAACAGCTGATTCATAGGCATATTAAAATGGAATTATGTAACGTCCAATGAATTAAGTTATATTATTAATAAGAGTAATACACACTTCACAGACATCACCACCAAAATATTTCACTGCTGTCTTTGCTCTTGATGTTGCATAAATCTGTTTCTGCATGATGAAATCAAATGGGGACCTACCCCTTTTGTCTTCCCAACACCTCAATGAACTCAGGAGCTTGAAATTAGTCATGAGGTATTTATACTGCAGGAATTTGCAGACATTGTAATGATGTCAGGGTGTGATTTCTTGTTTTGTCAATGATTTTGTTTTGTTTTTAGAGACAGGGTTTCTCTGTGTAGGTTTTTGTTTTGTTTTTGTTTTTGTTTTTGTTTTTGTTTTTGTTTTTGTTTTTTGTTTTTTGTTTTTTTGGTGCCTGTCCTGGATCTTGCTTGTAGACCAGGCTGGCATTGAACTCACAGAAATCTGCCTGGCTCTGCCTCCCAAGTACTGGGATTAAAGGTGTGCACCATTGCCTCCCAGCTTGTTGATGATTTTGATTGACAGTCAGCCAATATTCTTTTATACAAAGCTTTACAAAGTTTGACTGTAAATATCTCAGGCTGGGTGGGTGTTAGATTCTTCTCCAATTACTCCTCCGAAGTTATAGAGTGAAAGGAGCATAGAGAGGCTTTGACTCAATAAAACTTTATTTACTGAAACAGCAGAGTCATGGTTAGCTGGTATCTTGTCTAGATGTGTAAAATTGAAAAATTGATGGGAAAAGTGTTAATAACATGAGCTGGGGATCTGGCTCAGTAGTCAGGTGCTTACCAAGCATATGCAAGGCCCTAGGTTCAGTCCCCATCACTTCAAAAATGCTAACGATGCAGTCTCAAATTTAAAATGTGCTGTGTGTAGTAGATGGTCCATTGTACATAGTCTCTTCCTCAAGAAACAAAGACGCATTCTCCCAGTGTTCAGAAACTTTATGATCCAACAGAGATGATGCTACAGTATTGGCAAACCAGGGGAGTGACATCATTGTTGAGCTTTAATCATGTGTGTTTACTTAAAAGGATCCATTTCAGGGATGGAGAGCTGGCCCAGTGGTTCAGAATGCTTGCTGTTCTTACGGTGGACCTTACTTCGGTTCCTAGTCTCTACCTCAGAGAGCTCTCAGCCACCTGTAACCCCAGCTCCAAGGGATCTGACACTCCTGTCTGTCCTCAGTGGACACTGTGCTCATGTGTATTTATTACACACATGCACACAAATCCCTGTAAATAAATCTTTAATAAAAAGAATCATCAATACAGGAGCTGAATGTGGCAAAAAAATAACGAAATCATTCTGTAAAAGTCAACTGGCGGCTGGGCGGTGGTGGCGCATGCCTTTAATCCCAGCACTCGGGAGTCAGAGCCAGGCGGATCTCTATGAGTTCGAGGCCAGCCTGGGCTACCAAGTGAGTTCCAGGAAAGGCGCAAAGCTACACAGAGAAACCCTGTCTCAAAAAACCAAAAAAAAAAAAGTCAACTGGCTGTGCCTACAGTTTTGAGTGGGGACTGTTAGATACTTCTCTGTTGTTCATAAATTATATGTTATTTATCTTAGATATCAGAAATGTGTATAATATATTTATGTGTCTAGCAATGTACCTGGTGCTTTTTGTCAAGTGTCAGTATATATATATATATATATATATATATATATATATATAGTTATATATATATATAGTTATATAGTTATATATATATATAAAATATAATATGTATATATATATTAGCACACCATTGCCCACTGGTTCTTTTCAACCCCTGAACATGGGACTTCTTGAAATGAGTCCTGTTCCTTTTGCTCCTCTCCCCATTCTGCAACCCTTTTGACTTATAGCTTCAATGTGACTTCCTTAAAGGAAGACATCGTTGACCTCTCCCAAGACCATGATAGTTCCCTCTGTGATGCACACTTTGACTCATAACACTTGCCTTAATTATAGTTAAATGATGCAGTATGTGCTGGCTTATTATCTCCCTTTATCAAAAGAATGCAAGTGTCCTTAGGCAGGGACAGTCCATCTCCCTTATCATTGTATCTCCTGAGCCTCAGACACTTTTTGAAAGTAGTCATCACTTGATATATTTCGGGCTAGACTGAATTGTGGTTATTATTGTTTTTAGAAGAGGTCTGTATTTTAAAGTTCTAGCCTCAGTTTGATCCAGCAAAAGTTAAGTGTAAATTCACTAAGTTAAGCAAACAGCGGCTTCCACTGTACCACTGTGTACTTGAAATCCAGTTTGGAGGCCCTGATAGCTGCCGAAATCAATGCCCACTTTCTCTAGGTATAGTAATTATTTTTCATATTGTTATTGACAGCCTCTTTAAAGATCAGCCAGGACAAATCTATTTCTCAAGCTGTTGTAATGATGTCAGGCAGGAAGAAGAATGGAAAAGAACAAGGGATGTTGGAGAGAGAGTTATCCTTCTTCACCCTAGCTTGAGAAATGAGTGGCCGGCTTGCGGGTGACCCATCCCAGGTGATTGTCCGGACCACATGCTGTTGACCACAGTGATTTCACTTCTCATTTCTAAATGTTGGCTGGGATTCTGACATACAGCCTGCAGCTAGTTTCAGATCCACCGAGGATTTGTTTACTCACTAAGATATAATGTCAAAGCTAGGAAGATGACCTAGTCAGCAAAGTGCTTGCCAGGCCTGCAAGAGGACCTACGTTCAGGGCATGGGCAGGGTAGTTACAACACATTTGCAAAGGGGGAAGTCATATGGTAGCATTTGAAGGGTAGGCACCCCTGACTCCAGCGAGTGTGGGGGCAAACGATACTAAAATATAGTATGGCCCGTGGCTTGTATCATAGAGTTCCCCTTTAACTGAGCCTAATCCATTCTGTTGCACGTCACCTGTGGCTGTTTCATGTTAAAATGCCATGCATGTGCACATGTTTGTACATGTTCATGTGAGTGTATGTCGACATGGTATGTGTGTACACAAATATGTGGCAATCAGGGGCCAATCTTGGATGCCACTCATCAATAGCTCTTCGCTTCATTTTTTTAACACCTGGGACTGGTCAAGCAGGCTAGGCTGGCTGGCCAGTGAGTCCCAGTGTACCTCCTCAGTACTGCCCATGCAATCATGCACCGCCGTGTTTGGCTCCCCGCGGCCCCCCCCCCTGCCCCCGCCCCCGAGAGTACTAAGGGTGGGACTCCAAACCTCATGCTTTCATAGCAATTAGCTTTCACCAGCTAATCTCTCTCCCAAGCCCCTGAACATATTTTAAAGAACTTTCAAATATTATCGATGACCTAAGATTGCTACAGAGAGGCACCTTGAGAAAGAAGCAGGAAGGGTAAGGAAATTTCCAAGGATTCGATCTATGTAAAAATCGAATCCGACACGTGTGATCTGTGGATGGCTGTGGTTCACTTTAATTCTACCTCATCTTTTTCCACGATGTGAAGACAAAATATGGTGTCACAAATACTTCAGTCACAGATGCTTTAGTGACAGAGATAGACCCTGTCACAGGAGACAGGCCATGTAAGTCCTTGTCATCCGGTGGCTCTGTCCCAGCAATGACTGTGCTATTCATAGACTGGCCAGGGAGACTGCAGTATTGCTGAACTTGGCATGCGATAGTGCAGTTATTTATGCATTTTGATGCCATCAAGTCTTGGTGTGGATCTGGATTCTGTTACAGCCACCAGAGTGGTCAAATCAAGAAATTGTGTTTCATAATTTATCTGCAGTCTGACTGTTGCGTGTAATGGGGGAGTAGAGCGTGTAGATTTTAGGATATTTACCGCCTTGAGATGTGCTTTGACATGGTGCCTCTGGGTGTCTATGAGCTGTATGGGGTGAAATGGAAGGTGTAAATGGATTCCAATTTCATTATCCCACTGTGATCTGACGAAAGCTGAGACCACAATGTTGCCACCCAGTAAAGCACTTTATCAAATTCCCTCCTGGGCTGAACAGCGCTGTACTGCCAAAGAAAGCTATTTGCCTGGGGGCTGGCAGGAGGGGCGACCCTGTGAGCAAGTTGCATTTTTAACTTGGGTTCCCAGCAGCCAATGAAGTCTTACAACGTGCTTGGCTTGGCTATTTACGCGAGATTGACAGAAAGAGAAAAACCAGAGTCTGTGCTCCCAGCCTGATTTAGAGGCTTCTCTGCTCATTTGAATTCAGTGGAGCTGGTCAGTCTGGCCCTGGGAAAACCCGCAGGAGGAAATCGAGAGCCAATGGGAGTCACTCGGGAAAAACCTGAAGTGCATAGGAAATGAATCCTGCTGAGTTTTGGCGCTCAGAAAGCCTCGTTGTGGTTTTGCATTCTGCCTTTCTGCTAGTCTAAGAGGCTGGCGAGAATCTAGAAACTGCTCATTATTTTCTCTTTCTTCAGTGGAGGTGTGCCTGCTCTAGGTTGTGATGAGCACTGGGTGTAGACACCTCATTTAGTCAAAAGCCAGGCCTTTAATTCCAGCACTCAGGAGGCTGAGGCAGGAGGATGGTGGGTTTGAGGTCAGCCTGAACAACTTAGGAAGACCCTGTCTCAAAATAAAAAGTAAAAAGTGATGTGGGTTGTATCTCAGTGGCAGACTCCTTAGCTAGCACACACAGGTTCACCTCCCAGTGCTGGGGAATAAAGAAAGAGGAGGAAAATGAAAGACAAAGAAAGACTGGATCTTAATGCCAAAGGACCAGTCACTCAGCAAAGGATTTCAGAAAGCCGAAAGTGGACATTACAGTGCACTGCCGTGTGGACCCGTTACCCACTCCAGTAAGAATAGCAACTTGGGGACGAGGAAGCCCACAGAAGCAGTGTCTTGGGTTGTGACAGGCTATCTGAAAACTTCAGGAGAATAATTCCACGAACGCTACTGTTTCTGCTTTATGAGGCCAAGAATTCTGAGACTTCCAACAGGGTTCTTTCTGCTTAGCATTGCTTTGGTTGTATGGGATTGTGGGGGTTTGAATGAGAAATGTCCCTCTTAGGCTCATGTATTTGAGCACTTGCTCAACAGTTGGTGGAGCTGCTTAGAGGAGACTATGGGACCCTGAGGGCTTGGATCTTTGCTGGAGGAAGTGTGTGACTGGGTGGGAGCCTTGAGGGTTTACAGCTTAGCCCATTTCCTGCTCTCTCTGCCACTCTATCTCTGTCTCTCTGTCTCTGTCTGTCTGTCTGAATCTGTCTCTGTGTCTGTCTCTCTCTCTGTCTCTGTGTCTGTCTCCCCCGTCCCCGCCCCCTCGCACTCTCCTGTGTATGGATGAACTACGATCAGCCAGCTTCCTGCCCCTGCCTCATCTCTCTCCCACTATCGTGGAGGCTTTCTCTCTGGAACTAAGAGGCAAAATAAACTTTTTTCTCTCTTAAGTTGCTTTTGGTCACGGCATTTTATCACAGCAATATAAAAATCACAGACAGAGGATCTTCCTTGTTTCCCTATGAATTTTGAACCTGGGGCATCAGGCATGCTCGGAAAGTGCTCTGCAGCTGAGCCACCAGCCAGTGCTACTCTGTTGGTCTGCTTTTCCCGAGTCACTCTTCCACTGTACCGCTAGCTAGATGCTCCCTGCTCTAACAGTACACAGTTCGAGTGACGGCTCCATCTGGGTATCTGCCGTTTGCTTGCTCTCCTCTCTCTCCCCTTCTCTTGAGTTCAGACCCACTCATTTTAGTGCATTCTCAGTCTCTTTCTGCAGGAAATCAGAAACCCGTGCTGCTATTTCATGACTTAGGCACTGCCTTCCAGCCCCTGCCAAAACACACACTTGTCACACATGGCTCTGACTGACATTATCCATGAACACATGTTATTTATTCGGCTCTATCTCAAGCTCCTGGCAGGCATGGCTAGCTCAGTAATTTCTATGTTCCTTGTGCCACCCATGTCCCAGACCTTCCAACATTCCCCCTGCCCTGTGTCTGATGGACGAGTTCATTGCGGAAATGAATTAAGAAGCAGTTGTTGGCCGGGCGGTGGTGGCGCACGCCTTTAATCCCAGCACTCGGGAGGCAGAGGCAGGCGGATCGCTGTGAGTTCGAGGCCAGCCTGGGCTACCAAGTGAGCTCCAGGAAAGGCGCAAAACTACGCAGAGAAACCCTGTCTCGAAAAAACCAAAAAAAAAAAAAGAAGCAGTTGTTGAAACATATCATTTTTCCCCCCTTCGGAAACAGACTTGTGTCATTCCTCATTCCAAAGAACTGTGAACTCCATTGGCTGCTCTTTGGAAATTATGCTCTCCTTTCTCTTATTCTTCAGCATGGTCTGAATTATATAGCACCTTATTCCTTTAAGTAAGGACAATTTATTCATAGCCTAGCCCAGTGGGATTTAACTGTTGTATTTGGGGGGTGATTTTGTAAACTCCTTTTTGGATGATGTAGCCTCATGGTTCATTTTGACAAGCCATCTAATTCAAGATCTAGAGACTGTCTCTGGCAAGATGCTGCAGAATGACTGACCTATCCCAAGCTGAGACCCAGCTGAAGCAGATAACACGTTCCTTAAACTCAAACTCAGGCATTTCTAATTGCTGAATCTTGCCGTGTCTTGGGCATTTGCAAGTTCTCATCATGAGACATTCTTTAACTGTCTCTACAAACTGAAAGCCTAGGAGAAGACAGTGTGTCTGTAATGGAGGTAGGGAGTCCCTGAAGCTGGCTCTAAGCCCTCTAAACAAAGATATTCTCTCTCTCTCTCTCTCTCTCTCTCTCTCTCTCTCTCTCTCTCTCTCTCTCTCTCTCTCTCTCTCGAGTGTTGGAGCAGACGTGCTCCCTCAAACTAAGGAGAGGCACCAAATGTGCCTCTCATTATGGGAAATGTTTAAAGCCCAGCTCCACGGCATCTCCAACACACGTGTCTACAGAAAGAAAGGAGATTTGGAATTCTGTCAGCTCTTTCAAAATATTAACAAGTTAAAAACATTGAGCTAAATTTATGCCACTGTGGTATTTACCTGCATAGTGTGTTTTCAGAACAGGATATTGTTGAATCTGCTTTAACTTTCAAAGAACCTTTCTTTTCCCTGAAAAGATACTTGAACTTTCGGTGTTGACTACATATAAAAATATGTCAAACACACAGATTCTACATCTCCTGATAGTCAAACTAATTATCCCTTAATTTGCATGTGAAAGAAAATTACCACCTAATAGACTATTTTCCTGACAAACCTTTCTTTATCTTAATGAGCAGAATGAGGGGGCCTGTAGCAAGCCGATTAAAATCCTACACACCACTCAGTAGGTTACTGCTTGCCCACAACACACTGGGAGGAGGCAAGGGGTGGGGATGAAAATGTCCTTGTTTTAGCAGAAAGCTCAGTTCACATCTATTTAACATTTCATACAAATATGTGTCAGCCTTGTTGACTCATTAGCTGACTGATTTCTTTTTGTAAAAGATTTATTTTTATTTTTATGTGTGTGAGTGTTTTGCCTGCATGTATATAAGTATGCCACGTGTGTGCCCACGGAGACCAGAAAAGAGAATTAGATCCTTTACTTTTTCCTGTGGCAGCTCAAACCAGTTACAGATGGCTGTGAGCTGCCATGTGCGTGCTGGGAACCGAACCCGGGTCCTCCGAAAGAGCAGAAGAAGCTCTTAACCACTCCCTGGCCCAGCTGTTTTATTTCTTCTGTGAAAGGTGAGCGTGCCAATGCTGTGGTGGAAATCCGTCCATAACCAGTTGATGAAATGACACTACCATTAGAAGACCTGGGTTTCACATCCTCATCACCTGTTTCAGCTTTAGGACCTCTTGCTGTAGCTACTGGACAGGGCATCACTCTACCCAAATCTCCTTTGAAGTGTGTTTAACTAGTCCTGACTGTGTCTAGGACAGGAATGGAATAGATCAGTATTTCCTTCAGCCTTTATATGTCAATGCTGGGTAACAAGCATATCCTGACCTGTGGCTGAGGAGGTAGTTACCTAGGAAAAGCTCAGCTGGATTTAGCTCCAGATTGGGGGTTTTGTTCAGTCCAGAACTGTCTGTTTCTTTCTTCTGGAGACATCAAACTGCTAAAAGAGGTTACCGTTTCTCCAGCTGCTACATCTGGAAACACAAAATAGTTTTTGGACTTTTAGATACAGTTCCAATGCACAATCCTATTTAACCCTTGGCCACAGTTGGATTTGTAGTCAAACCCTCATTGTTCTGGGCACATTCTGATTGGAAGAACTGCTAAGTCACATGACACAAGGCGAGTTATAGGGGGGGGGTGGCAAAAACTGGGGGAAACAATGTATCTCATCACAACAGCATGGCTTTAAGGCTCTTTGTGGAGCAGCTTCCCAAACTAGATACCTTCTCCTTCCCCTATGTTTTTATAATTAAGCATTCCACTCTCCAAGAATAAAACTAAGTTCAGCATCTCCTAGCTGCCCTGGAGCTGACACACGTTTGTGCTTGTGTGCACACAGGCTGCTTCTTTCACTTTTGCTCCCGATATGACTCCAAGTATTGCTTCCCTTCTTGAAAAACTCAAAACTCACTCACTGTGCCCACACTCTCGACAGAAACCAGCTGCCACTGGTTTAGCTCAGACCCCTGGCTAGTTTCATAATGTCCCTCAGAATACACTCCCCTCCCCTCCGTCTGTCCCCGAGTTCAGAGCTCTGTCCTCACAGGTGCCCCTTTCTTCTCTCTCACCTGCCCGGTAGGCTCGTCTGTCAGGGCTCACCTCGAGCTTCCCACTGTCCACACTGATCCCTGGGAAGTTCTCTGCTGCCTCTTGCCTGTGGGCTTTTGGCAAGATGTACAGACATCCACAGAACACTTGAAGAATAGATTGAAATTAGACGTGTGTGTGTGTGTGTGTGTGTGTGTGTGTGTGTGTGTATTTCTGCTGAACTGTGAAGCAAGTTGGGATGCGGTCTTAGCCATTTGATGCACTTAGCTTGGTCTCTGTGTGAGTAGGTTTAAACTGGAGATGTTTAAAATAAGCACTTTAACTAGATTAAGAGGGTTGAGACAGGAGAATTGCTGTAAATTTGAAGTCAGCCTGGGCTATATAGTAAGTTTCAAACAACTTTGATCTATAATATGAGGGAGAGAGGGAGGGAGGGAGGGAGGGAGGGAGGGAGGGAGGGAGGGAGGGAGGGAGGGAGGGAGGGAGAGAGGAAGAAGGAAGAGGAGATGGAGGAGGAGGAGGGATGAGGGAATAATTAATATGGAAAATAGCCATAGCACAGGTAGATATGTTTAATTTCATGAACCAAGAAAGCATAAATAACTATAGGAGGTGACATTTTTACTTTTCAGATCACAAATTGTGTGTTTCTTTTAACCAGATGAAATTAGGCCTGAAGCTATAGCTCAGTGATGGGTGTTTACCTTGTACACGTAAGGCCCTGGATGTAATCCACACATCATGACCCACTTCCCTATACACACACAGACAAACACACACATACACACACACACACACACACACACACACACACACACACACACAGAGAGAGAGAGAGAGAGAGAGAGAGAGAGAGAGAGAGAGAGAGAGACAGAGACAGACAGACAGACAGACAGAGACATAGAAACAGAGAGACATCGAACAGTATGCCAAGAGCCTGGGCCTCTGGCATTGTGGATGGAAATTTCAAAGACAGCATTTAGAAATTCCTATCATGTTTTTCACAAATACTTCAGAAAATTCATGTGTGCTGCCTCAGAAATTTGATTTTAAATGATTCATCAAGCATCAAGTGAAATAAAGATGTAAAAAAAAAGTTCTCATAGGTTTATTGATTGTAACTTCATTTGTAATTGGAAGAATGGAAATATTCTACATTTCTTAGAGCCCATGATAAGTGAGATAAATCATGTTGTAGGTAGGACATTTGGGAAAAAAAAAACTGTAGTTGACAAAATAGCAGAAATTTGACTGTATATTTTCCAATGAATAAATTAAACTATAACAGAGGGTTTGGGGACCAGAGAGAGGGCTTAGTGGTTAAGAGCATTTGGTGTTGTTCCAGAGGGCCTCGGTTTGGCTCTCAGCACCCACAACGGCAGGTGCCTCCCCACCGCCTGTCACTCCAGCTCCAGGGGGTCTGACTTCCTCTTCTGGCTTCTGTGGGCACACACACACTCACTTGAACATATCAATACACATGCACGAGCGTATACACACACACACACACACACACACAGACACACACACACACACACACGCATGCATTAAAATAGAAATAAATCAGAGACTTTCAGGACCTATAGCACAATGCCAATTTTCTAAAACTGAATAAACTATTGCTATTTATATCCTATGTGTGCCAAAAAAGTGGACTTGATGGAAATGAAGCGAAATGTTGTCCATGACAGCGTCTGGCTTCACTGCACACAGGGTGGGGGTGACCTTCATTTATTTTTATGTTTTGTCTGTTTTCTAAGTATTCTACAATAAGCATGTGTAACATTTATAGTAAGTGAATAGATCTAAGTGTATTTTTTTCTCAACACACAATTATGATAGAATAACTTGTATTGTTAAATGAGGTTGCAGAAACTCTAAATTATTGATTAGGCATAGAGCTTTACATGTGAGTCTTGCTACTTATGAATCCCAAGTATTGCTTTTTTTTTTAGATTGGTTTCCATTTTTCTCTTATAATTAACCAAGAACCAAAATGAATTCTCTATGTAGAATTGTTCTTAATATACACACAGCATCTTGTTTTCTCTAACGTAATTGTACCTGAGCCAAAGTAGCAGCAACAAGGACCGCAAAGGAAGATAAAGTAGGAATATGATTTGTAATTTCCCTTTACATAATTGTAACTCTGCAGAACGCATGCTCCTGACAGAAAAGTAATTTAAATTATATCACAACAAATGCCATATTTTAAAATAGAAACTATCCATCACGCACTGAGTAAGGCTGCTAGCAACCCGGAAGTCTCGAGGATATACTGAGAATTTCTCCTCCAGTCCATTAAAAATAAATTGATTGGCCTAATTCCAACACACACTGAAGTCAAGTATGAGTGATGTCATGTAATATTTTAGGGGAATAAAATTACTAATTACACATTTAGAAAAAATGCATAAGAGAATAATCATTAAAATTTTTATTAGAGAAATATTAAAATCTATACCATGTCAACAGAATAACCCATCAAGCCCATATGTCTGTCACCTGTACTATTTCTATGTGTGTGTGGGTGTGTAGGTGTGCATGTATGTACACGCATATCAAGGCCAGATTGACACGATGGGTCCTCATTGGTCTCTCTCCATCTTATATTTGGGTCTCTCACTGAACTCAACAGTCCTTATTTGTCTAGACTGGCTGGCCAGTGAGTTCCAAGGCTTCTTCAATCCTTGCCCTGAGCCTGGGGTTACAGATATTTGTGCTGCCATGCTCACCTTTTTTATTTAATTAATTAAATTTTGTCCTTTGGCAGTTTCCTACATGTGTATAATGCATCCAGACTACTGTCTCTCCATCTCTCATCTCCCTCCAGCCTGTCAATTCCCTGTCCTCCTTACAAGTCCCTTCTCCAGAGTCATGACTCCTGGTTTGGTTTTATGACCCATTTAATTTAACCGGGGCCATCTGTGTGACCACTGGGTTGGAACTGTCCATGGAGCCTGATAGGGTCAGCAGCAGGTAAACAATGGCTAATTTTACATGGGTTCTGAGGAGCCAAACTTGGATCATTGTGCTTAGACTGTGAACATTCTACTCAGTGAGCCGTCTCTCCAGCCCCCATTTACAGTTTTCTAGCCTGATATCTTCCTTGGAGAAAAAAAAATATCTAAAGTTTAGTGTCTGATGCTTGCCGCGTATCTTTATCCTTCTGAGCAAAAACTAGTTTTGAGCCATGGTGAGCATTTTAATAAGTGTGGACTCCTGCTTACAGCATGTATTTTTGAAGGCATTCTTTGGAAAGTATGGGGAAATTGTTCCAGTATGAATAGATTTTTTATCTAGATAAAGGACAGACACATCTTTAATTCATTTACACAATTTAAAACACACACCCAAATGCTAAGGATTCTTTTCTTCAGCCAGCATAAACTATGAGAATGTAGAAAACCTGTTGAGCGGTATTCCTCCCTGGGGATGTTCCCATACTCCTCCCCTGAGATTCTCCACCAAAACTTCAATAAAACCTACTCCTCCTATGCACTCGTTCTCAAAAGAAAAACATTTTAATTCATAAATATGGGATATTTGGTTTTTTTTTTTTAAAAAAAAAGCACCAGCTACTCAGAAGAATATTTTGATCTGTGCACAGATGTTGAAGTCCTTATAGTCATACGTTAATGTGTCCATCTAGGATGCATTAGTCACCTTTTAGACTTTAGAGAAATGTCCCTTTTACGTTAGAGAAAATAATGGACAAAAGAGAATAGGAATCCATCTTTGCAGTGTGGTTTTCTCCAGCTTGTGTGCATGTACGTGAGGGTGTGTGTGTGTGTGTGTGTGTGTGTGTGTGTGTGTGTGTGTGTGTGTGTGTAGGGCAGAGTGCAGATCGTATTCTGCATTCACTGTTTGCCTAGATCTTTTGAGATAAGATCTCGTTGAAACATGACGAGTGGGCTAGGCTTGCTGGTCAGTGAGCCTCAGGGGTCTGGCTGTTTCTGTCTCCTCAGTACTGGGGTTAGAAGCACACATCACACCTAGCTTTTATTGTGTGGATTCTAAAAATTGAACTCAGGTCACCAGGCTTTTTGCGGCAAGATTTAATGACAGAATCATCTCCCCAATGCTCTCCAGCTATTTGTTAATGGGGATAAGAGAACCTTCCATCTCAGAAAATGTTGAGTCTCCTTTACCCCTTACCCTAGGGCTCTTGTTCATCTGGGCTCAGTCGACAGAACAACACAGCACTCTCCCCGCTCCTGTTTTTAGAGAACCCAGCTGCCTCTTGAAGCAGCAGCCAACTACCCAGTTGGACCAATCCCCAAAGCAAAGCGAGAAAGGCTGACTCTTACACTAGTAATTATAGTGAACACTGAAAAATGGTGTCTGTCTGGGCTCTAATTTCGTCCCCTCTGAAGTCATTTTTTACAAGCAACACTTCTTGCTTTACAGGGAATGAACCCCTGTGTACGCCTATCTGTGGGTGGCTGTAGTTTGAATTTGGGATAGCTTCTCTGGCTCCTAGTGATTTTTCTAAACCTAGGAGTGGACGAACTGTCTAGAATGCTGGGTCCTTTGCTTCCCCAATCCATACGACAGGGAGAAAAAAAATGGAGGCTCCCTCAACCCCCTCATGGCTCGTGGCTAGACAGACAGTAATGGCTGCCATTGAATGCTGCCTGTGTGGGTGGAAACATGGGAAATGTCTCTGAATACTTTATAATCAATTGTATGGGTATTTATCTCTTGAAGATGTTGAAGAAGAAACTGAGGCACGGGCTTCCTGGGCCATTTGCCCAAGGAGCAGAGGCTGTAAAGTGGCAACTTGTAGGAACATCCAATTGTATCTCTTTGCTGTGGTTTGAATGTGAAATGTCACCCACCCCGCCCCACATGTTTGCCTGGTCCCCAGCTGGTGATGCTGTTTTGAAAGGGGGTGAAACCTCAATAGAGGAAGCAGATTATTAGATATGGGCCTTGATATAGATAGTCCAGTCCCACTTCCTGTCTGCTTTCTGCTTCCTGACTGTAGGAGCAGTGCGATCAGCCACTTCATGTTCCTGTTTCCATGCCTTCCACACCATGATGGACTCTGTCTCCTTGTGTTCTAAGCCCAAACTAAACCTTTTTCCTTTTTTTTTTGGGTATTTGGTTGTGACAAAGAGAAGCCACTATGTACTCTAATCTACCAAGTAGGGCTGGCTTACGAGATCCCTCAAGTCTCTGAATCTCATTGACAGGTGCTGGGAGTGGACAGAGCAATGAAATAGAACAAAATAGAAGGTCAGAGATGTGGTGTCTCTGACAGTAGAATACTGCAAAGGGGTAGAGCCCAGATTCAAGCTCCAATCATCTTACTTTCAAAAGAGATGTGTGTGTGTGTGTGTGTGTGTGTGTGTGTGTGTGTGTGTGTGTGTGTGGTTTCTGTATGTACATACATGTGTAGTCACAGTGGAGGCCAGAAGAGGGCATTAAATCCCCTGGAACTGGAGTTATAGGCGGTTGTGAGCCACCTGGCATAGGTGTTGGGATTTGAACTCAGGTCCTCTGCAAGAGCAGCAAGCACCCTTAACTGCTGAATCATCTCTCCAGCCCCAGAATCTCTGACTTCAGCATCTATCGTCCACAGAACCTAGAAATGAAAGCAGAAGCTGCGATTGGTTCGTAAGATAACACCCCTGGCAGAGCCACGCCTCTGACTCTTTTTCTTAGGATGCTATCTTTGTTCCCATTAAAAATGATCATTGGCCGGATGGTGGTGGTGCATGCCTTTAACCCCATCACTCAAGAGGCAGAGGCAGGTGGATCTGTGAGTTCGAAGCCAGCCTGGTCTAGAAAGCAAGTTCCAGGACAGCCAGGGTTGTTAGACAGAGAAACACTGTCTCGAAAAAAACAAAACAAAAAACCAAAGCAACAACAAGATGATCATTGAAGCCCATTTCTATCATCTTCTTCCTTGTGCATAGGCCTTTGTATGTGCAGTCCCATCTTCATAAATATAGTGACACTTAGATACATTAATAAACTGCAATGTAAGCAGCCGTTCCCAGATTATAAAACTCGTATCTTGCTTCTTGATTTTCTTGGAGTGTGAAGCTGCTAGGCTTCAATGCCGTCCTATATTATTTTACTTCCAGAAAGTAATTTTGCAAGGTAAGATTGCCAAGTCAGTTAGCAACTGTTGGGCTTCTCATGCATACAGATTGCCAACTGCTTCCCCAAACTATGGGAACGTTTGGTAATAGCATCAAAGTGTATCCATTCACAGGCTTAATTACACTATTGTCAGCATTAACTACTTTTAAACGTAACTGTCAACACAGGAGGGCAATATATATTTACACATACACCTCCATATACATGTACTTACATGCATATGTACATGTGTGTCTAAATTCTTCAGTCATCTTAAAATTGAATGTGTTCTAGTTTGCTTTTCTGTTGCTGTGATGAAATATCATGTCTAAAACCAACTCAGGGAGGAATGGGTTTATTTCATCTTATAGGTTACAGATCATGTTGAGGGATGTCAGGGAAGGAACAGAGGCAGGGCTATGAAAGAAAGCTGCTTCCTAGCTTGCTTCCAGGCTCACATTCAGCTACCTGCTTAAGGATGGTACCACCCACAGTGGGCTGAGCTGTCCTGCATCCGTTAACAATCAAGACAGTGTCATTCAGGTCTTTCGATTGGGGTTATAGGAGCCAGAGGGGGGCAAGGACACCACAATAAAATTCACAGAATCAACTAACCTGGGCTCCTAGGGGCTCACAGAGACTGAACCAACAACCTGGGAGCCTGTATGGGACTGACCTAGGCCCTCTGCAATATATGTGACAGTTGTGTAGCTTGGTCTTCTTGTGGGACTCCTAACAGTGGGAACAGGGGCTGTCTCTGACTCTTTTGCTGGCTTTTGGGACCCTATTCCTCATACTGGGTTGCCTTTCCCAGCCTTAATACAAGGGGAGGTGCTTATTCTTACTATAACTTGAGATGTCGTGTTTTGTTGATATCCGTGAGAGGCCTGCCTTTTTCTAAATAGAAGTGGAGGAGGAGTGGATAAGGGTTGGGCAGAGGGAGGTGGTGGGAGGGGCTAGGAGGAGAGGAGGGAGGGGAAACTGCTGCCAGGATGTTAAATAAACAAATAATTTATTGTTTAAAAAAAGAAAGAGAGGAAAATGTCCCCAGTGACATGGGCACAGGCCAGTGTGATGGAAGCGATTTCCTCAGCTGAGGTTCCTGTTTCCCAGGTGTGTCACCTGGACAGCAAAACGATGGCAACTGAGCCGGGCGGCAGTGGCGGCAGTGGTGTTGCACACCTTTAATCCCAGCACTCAGGAGGCAGAGCCAGGCAGATCTCTGTGAGTTCGAAGCCAGCCTGGTCTACAGAGCAAGATCCAGGACAGGCACCAAAGCTACACAGAGAAACCCTGTCTCTAAAAAACAAAAAACAACAAACTATGACAGAATGGTACTTTGGCATGTTCTTTAAAATCTAGGTGAATCTGAGAGTTTGTGTCACTGAAAGTAGAGAATGCCCCCTCATTATTGGTAGAGAGGAAAGGATTCTTCTCAAACCAACTGCTGAAAATGAAGACCAAAGACTTCCCTCCACTTTAAAAAGTAGTAGGACTTTAGCAGTAATAGGACTTTTTGCAGTTAACAATAAATTGCAAATTTTCATTTGTGAGTAAAGTTGTTCTATCAAAAAATATTTTTTATTTGAAATGCCAAGAGACAGACTAGGTGAAATTAGTTCACTAATCTTAAGAGTTGAGTTTACTGAAGAATGTATGCACATCTGTCTGTTAATAATCTACCTTCTATGTGTCTATCATCTATCCAGCTCTCTATCCTCAATCTATCACCTATCATCTAGTTATTATCTATTTATCATCTATCAATCATCTATCTTCTATTTATCTATCTATTTATCATCTACTAATTCTCATGTTTCCATCCATCATGTCTCCATTTTCTCTCTTTCCATATCCACCCCACAGTTTACCTTCACATGATAGCAATATGATTAGTTTTGGGTTTGTTTGTTTATTTGAGACAGGATCTCTCTCCATTGCCCTGGCTATCCCGAAACTCCCTCTGTAGACCAGGCTGGCTGCAAACTCACAGATATCCACCTGCCTCTGCCTCCCAAGTGCTTGACTTAAAGGCGTGTGCCACCACACTCAGCTAATCAATGCAATCAGTAAGGAGTAACTGTTGTGTTTAGGGCTAGCCTGCTGCTTTCACTTTTATATCTCTGATAGTAAAAATTCTGCCATGAAGACATTAATAACAGATGCCAGGAATATGGTGAATTGCTAAATTCACATAGCCTTCATCTATCTATCTCTCTATCTATCTATCTATCTATCTATCTATCTATCTATCTATCTATCTATCTGTTGGCAGGGTCTCCTTTAGCCCAAATTAGGCTCAAACTTTCTATATACATATAGATCACCTTGAACTCCTAGTCTGCCTGCTTCCTCCTTTCAAGTGCTGGGATTACAGGTGTGTGTCACCATACCCATTTTTATGAAGCTCTGTGGACAGTCCCTGGGCTCTGCATATGCTAGATAACTCTTCCATTGAGCTATACCCACAATCCAACATATAACCTTCTTCTCTGCAAAGGACTTTCCAATCAGAAATGTGATTGTTTTGGAATTGAAATTATGCTCCCTCCATACAAGGCTCTTAGCTTGCAGCAAGGGCTGTATAAGTAAGCCGAATGAAATCCTGTGCTGTGAAAGAGTGACCTCCTCTCAGATGACAGGTGAGGCTGGAATCTATGCTGGCTATGAGAGCAGCACCCATAGCATCACCTGGGAGTGAACAGAAAAACATGGTCTCAGACCCCACCCCAAACCTCTTGAATTTAAAGAGATTCCCAGGAGATCTGTTAGACAGCAGAGCTAGGGAACTCCCTCTTCAGGTTCCTCTGCTTTCTCCTTATGCATCATTCCGGTAAGGAAAGGGCTATAATATTTTTTTTTTCAGCTATGGAAAGAAGTATTTATTTTTTGGGCAGATTGATTTTCAAAGTGGGGTTCCTAGACCAGCAGTATTAGGAAATCCTGAAAATCTGTAAGAAATGTGAATCCTTGGTCATCTTCGGGACTCGGTGCATTGGAAATGCTGGAGAGCACGGGACTGTGTCTCCCCGTGATGCTGTGGGTTAGAGTATGAGAATCATTGCCTTGGTGCTAACTAAACAGGGCTTAGTTGTTTAAACAGAAATCTTAGAGGTTTTGAGATCATTTATAAATTAGTGTCTCTAAGGTGTTGCTATATTTTTGAATGTCTGCATGATGTGGATATAAGAATTACGTCTACTCTGGGGACTTAGGAATAGTAGCAAGGTTGGTATCCTGGAAACCATTGCTACTGCCTTTTCTGCTTGGACCTCCTCCCCAAGGATGACAGGCTGTAACTGACAATATTCTGTTTGTTCCTCTGTGTGTGTGTGTGTGTGTGTGTGTGTGTGTGTGTGTGTGTGTGTGTGTGTGTAAAAGTATGTGCACATGTGTGTGCTTATGGAGATACATGTGGAAACCAAAGGTCATTGTTGAGCACTGTCTCTCCAGAGCCACCCTTTCCTCAAGAATGAATCTCTCTTGGTGGTACCTGCAGATGCCTGGCTTGGCTAGCTGACTTTGCCTTGGGTCTGCTAACTTTTCTTGTATTTCTCTGCGGGTCTAGAATTTCTTCTGTGTCCTCTCTAACTCCCCCCCCCCCCACTGCCATCTGACCCAGAAGCTGGACTGTCAGATGTGACTCACTGGCTTTTTAGTGCCACAGCTAGGGACTCTGCCAAAGGCCTGGCTACTTTTCCAGAGTGTGTGACGTACAATGGCTAAGAAAAGCGACTGGATCCGCCAGGCTGCAGGAAATGACTCTCATTATTGTAGCCTGTCTGTGTTCCTATCCGGAAGAGGCCTTAGCTGTGCAAAGCAATGAATTTGCTAAGTAGAGCGTGTGGCGCTCCTTTTCTTCTGACTCCAAGGACAAGATGATGGTTCCTGCCCTTAATTGTGTGTGCAATTTGTGAAAACGGGCCCTGTGTACTCTCTCGGTGGTCAGGAGTGGGGAGGCGGTTCTGCGAATTGAACTTTGATTCTACATGAGCGAGAATCTGGACTTCTCTGGGTTTTGTTGCTTTGTTTCCCCTGGTGTGTGACCTCAAAATGAGTCAGCAGGGGGACACAGCTGCTAAAACACAAACCAGGGACAGATGAAAGGGATCACCCCAAATGGTCAGCGATGGTACGGAGCGCAGGAGTGAGGCATGGTGGTCCATTGTTGTGTAACAATTGGTCACCCACAGAACTTCCAGGAAGTAGAATAGGAATAGCCAATCCCTTCTCAAAGGCCGAACTGCTGTGTGTCCTACATCAGAGGCCTTTGCTGGCCACCACTGTCGCCTCTCTGCACTGTTCATGTCAGGCCATTTGACGGGGACTCTCTAGTGTGTGACTCTCACCCAGCAGATAGTGTATGTCTTTATTAAGTTTAACACATTAGAATTCTTCGTGTGTAAGCTAAGGCTTGCCCCGATCACTTCCTTCCCACTCCTTTATCACTTCCTTTCCCCTTATTCCCTCATCTCTATACCAGCAGATACACAGGCAGACCCCTGGAAGCTTCTGATGATACTGCTTTCCAGTGACTATAAGAATGAGTGTATGGTAGGGACGTGGAACTAAAGGTTGCCCACTTCCTATTCAGACATCGTGGAAGAGAAATCCTTGGATGGGGAATCCTCAACCACCCCTGTCAGCCAATGATCCATGGAAGCGTTGCTCTCACAGGAGGCCCTTCCTCTAAATGTCTGCCCCTATGTGGTTTCTGGAAGTCACGGTTGCATGGAGTGAGTGGAGAGTAATTCCCCAGGCAGCAGTGTTTGGTGGACAGTGGTAGACAAAAATCAGGAAGCAGATGGTGAGGGAATCTCTGGACAGAAATAAGAATACCTTTCTTGCTAAGTAAACAAGCTGGGTCTTGATCTAAATGACCAGAACTTTCCTGAACATCCAGGAAGGATGTCTGTTCTTTAATCTGTTTTTGGAAAGCCAGCCTCATAGATCTCAGCCCAAGGGTGTATTACTGCCAGACTCCAACTTTTTCTTGCATTTTATTGTGTTCTGTCTGTTCCTGGAGGTCTTGCTGGATTTTCCTCTTATAGACTCTACAGGAGAAGACGGAACCACTTCCGGTCTGTATGTTACATTCTAATGACCCAGCAGGAAACCAAAGCTGCTGCCCGGGAATTGTCTGAAAACTGAGCTCATTTTCTCTCTCACTGTTGAGTCAAGAAGGTCTCAGGCAGACAGAGGAGACTTTCCATGATATACATTTGTTTTCAAGATAGTGAAAAGAAAGAAAAAGTCTGGCAGAACATTCCAGCCAATGGGGGTTGGACAGAACAATATGTAATGTTCTTCCGTTAGTCTACCTGGGGCTTGTTAACATCCAGAATCAATAGCCTGGCTTCAGCTGATTCTTCTTCCCAAAGCAAAGGCAAAGACTTTGATGTCCACGTTTCAGTTATGGCTGAGAGCATGCCTTTAGTAAATATTTAGCAAGCACTTTTAATGCTATGACGGGTCACTTAAAACAAGTATCTTCAAATGTTGCTCATTTTGATATAGAAGTTTCAGGCTGTAGCAGGGGTGGAATGGAGGGCAGCTATCAGCTGTCTGCAAAAACATGGGACCAGTCATCTCCTGAGTCCTGTCCCTGCCTCTTCCACCCTCTTCCTGTGCTTTCTTCTTCCTCTCTGGCACCTGCAATCTGTTACACGCATGTGGTGTGTGTCAACTGTCACCATGCCCAATGACACAGATGAGTTACAGTTGAAGGGAGCTTCATGGATGGGGGACATTGCAGGATGCCCTGTGTTCATAAGACACACCTGTATTTATGGTATTAATGTGCAATGGTCATCAACTTGAAATTCCTAATATGTTTTGATGTATGTTCTACACATGAAGTTTAATGGGAACAAGGATGAATGAGCTGGAGTCTGTGGCTTCATATCCCAGGCAGTCCCCCTTTCCTGACACAGGCTCTTGGCCACCTGTTCCTTCATCCAGCCCAATGTCTCAGCCCATTCCTCCAGCATGGGCCAGAGCTCTGAGACTGGGGAGGTTAAGTAAGGTATGGGTTCACCACAGGGGAGCGCTCCCAGTGCCTGGGAGGGTCTATATTTACCCTGTGATTTTCCATGTAGCGAATCCAACCACCACAGTGAGCTGAGAAATGGGAAAAGCCAAAACTCTCTGCCTGCTTTTAGAACAAGGAACCCTACATTTTCATCCTCCATCTATTCCTGTACATTTGTGGCTCACTCGGGCTGGAGCTTTTAAAGTTGATCAGTTACGCAGTGTTGCAGAGTGGAGGAGAAATCTGAGCCCACCCACACCTGAGCTTGGGAAAGCACTCTCAGGTCAAAATGCGCAGACAGCAGTGGACGGAGCCAGCACCACTCAGCTGGGGAGCTGATTGGTCGCATCCATCTCCCAGAAGCATAGTGGCAAAAGCACCATGAAATAACACCCATCTCTTCATCCGAAAGGTTCTAGGAAAAGCTCCGCCACCAAATTGGGGAAAACAAGATGATAACGAAAATTAACAGAACATCCCCTAGAGCCACCACAGCCTGGGACGTGAGTGTTATTTACTGTGTCAACTAACAAGGCAGGCTGGTGACAATCAACACACGCCCCTCCTCCCCAGCAGATCCTTTCTCATTATGTAAATAGGATGGCCCGAGGTGTGAGCGCGATGAATGGAATAATAACTACAGATGTAATAGAGCTAATAACTGATTTCTCGGGACTGTCAACCCCTGTGCAAAGACCTTGGCAGTGAAGGGTAAAGAGCAGAATCCGGAAAGGAAGTCTTCTCTCCTTTTCGCTGTGGTGCCTTGTGCCCTGTGCCATGCTCCCTCTCTTGCTGCCCCACCTGCCATATCCTACCTGCCATATCCCAAGTGTCTAGAACATTCTTCTGTGTTCTTAAATGGCTTCTCCTCGTGCCTGATTTTAATAGACACATGCACATTTTCTGATTGGCCGTTGCAACTCTAAGATTTCTTTTATTTTTAATTATGGTATGTGTGTGTTTGTGTGCAGGTGCGTGTACATGTGTTGGAACACCCTGGAGGTGGAGTTACAGGTGTTTGTGAACTGCTAGATGTGGGAGCTGGGAACTGAACATGAACCTTTCTGAAACAACATGATGCACTCTAAATATCTATTTTTATGAACGTGTGTGTGTGTGTGTGTGTGTGTGTGTGTGTGCCAATGTGAATTTATGTGCACCACATGCATACAGGTGCCTGAGGCAGGGGAAAAAGGCATTAAATCTCCTGGAGCTGGAGTTACGGTTGATTGTGTGGTTCCTGATGCAGATGTTGGGAACTGAACTCTGGTCCTCTGCAAGAGCAGCAAGTGTTCTTAAGACTGAACCATCTTGCCAGCCCCTGTCTGCTAATGGGACTCCAAATGGTTGCAAGCTCTGACTTTAACACCTGTGTCAACACTTCCCAAAGCAAAGTTAAAAGACAAACAAACAAACAAAAAAAAAAAAAACAAAAAAAAATCGAACAAACACCAAACAAAATGGGACTTGCTGAGCATAGAACAGGAAATCCACCTGGGAAAATCCACCAGGCCTTGCAGAAAGCATGAACCCGAGGCATGCTATGGATTTCCAGGGAGTCTAGCCATCTCTTACTGGGGATCTGAGAGTACTTGTTTGTAGTCTATGCCTATTTCCACAGAGTGAATATTCTCATAGGGTTAATTGCAAGCTGCCAATGAAGCATCACTTCATGCAGAGCAGGGGTGAGAAGAAGGGGTAGGGATGGAGAGGATAGGGCGGATGTGTGGTTATGTGGCTCAGTGGTAGAGTGCTTGCCTAACAGGCACAGGACTTGAGTTTGATCCCAGAGACTATCATAGCCAATAACAAGCTATGTGGTTGCAACTCATTACAGTATTCCTGCCATATGGATCTAATATCTACAAATAATGTCATGGGCATAGAGAGGAAATTAGAAAGATGCATTTTGGGTATTTGCTGCTTTAAGGTTATTTAATTATTAGTGCCAATAATTTCATTTTTTAAATTGGTGTTTTAAATTGGCTCATTAAATTCTTGAAACTGTAGTAATATCCCTTAGGAACAGGACACACAGGCTTCACATATCACATTTCTCCCCTCCCGAGGCTGGGACACAGAGGGGCCATGGATAGATAAAAAAATAACTGGTCCAAAGGAAGGGGCTGGCATCTCATGTCAGTCTCCCTCATGGATGGCCTACACTGGTACAATTTAAAGTGAATACCAAACTCCATCTCCAAACAGTATCCCAAATCTTTCATCTCAAGACAGTATCCCAAATCTTCACCCCTGACCCTCTCAACATCTCTCCCTGGTTCTTCTTTGTAGCCAAGGGACTTTTGTTCTGTTCTGGTCATTATTTCTCCTCCCTGTCATGAGAGCTCCCGTACTCTAAGGAGTTCATACCGTTCTCTTGCCAGCTGCAGACCTCTGTATGTGACTGCTTAGTGAGTACTGTCATGGGGCTGTCCCCACTATATCCTTGAATTCAATACTTCTGAGTTACTTTCTTTCCCGTTACTGGGATAAAATAGCCTGACAGAAATGACTGACAGGAAAAAGGGATTATTTCAGCTTATGATTCCGAAGAGTCCATGACGGTAGGGACCACATGACAGCAAGAGCACAAAGCTGCCTCATCACACTGTTCCCGCACTCAGGAAACAGAGCTAGAGAACAGCAAGTGTGTCCATGTAACAAACTCAAGCCCCAGCCTAATGATATACTTTCTTCTTCCATCAAGGCTCCACCTCCTGAAGGTTCCATAACCTTCTCAAACATCTCCACCAGCTGGCTCCAAGTGTCCAAACACATTAACTTATAGGGGGTGCATTTTATAGTCAAACTACACCATCCAACATGACCCTCTCTTTCCCCACTCCCCAATATTCTTCCTGCCCAAATGTCAGCATCCCTGAGATGGCAGAGACAGACTTGATGGCCAAGCCAAACTATATCTTTCCCAGCTCTGTGACCATGGGCAGGCTATCAGATCAGTAAGCTTGATATTGACTAATAATTCCGTGTCTCAATGAACCCCTAATTCTGTGGGTCTCTCTTAGTAGCTGTTCAGGTAGCTGAGAAGGGAGCCTGTGGTCTGATGCTGGGTGCCCTATACTCTGTTCAGCCAGGGGCTTCCCTCTTCCATCCTCTTCACAGGTTGAAGTTCCACAAAATCTTGCTTTTATGAAAGAGTGACTGAGGAAATGTTGTGAATCAATGAATTAGATACTGTCTTGGGGTCCTTATAGAGCTAGCATTCCATGACTCTTCCATTTGTCCTTAAACTAATAGACAAGAAATGGCCGCATGGTGACTAGGGATGATAGAACAGCTCTACGCTTGATGGTACTCAAAAGAGAGGATAGAAGGTTCTTAGAAATGATGCTGAGATAAATTACCCTTGAGAGATTTATTGGGAAAGCTATGGCATCATGAACAAGAGCCTCATCAGGAGTCATGGCCACTGGAGACAGCATGATGGGGTCCCAAAGAGAAGAAGCTTCAACTCTGGAGAACAAAGGCACTTTCTTACACTTTCAGGTTTCTTGGTGTGAGGTGGTTTCATATCATAAGACATAAAGGCACTAGGCTCTAATTCAGAGTCATCTTAGATACTGTGGGGGTGAGTTGGAGGCAACTGGGTTTATAGCCTTGGAGGGGAAGAAACAGGAGACAGCAAAGCCACAGCAGACTTCTCAACTTGCAAAGAGATATTGGAGGTATGACCTAATTTCTGGGAGAGAGAGACAGAGAGACACGGAGAGACACAGAAAAACAGATACACACAGACACCGAGACAGATACACACACAGAGAGACAGATATACACACAGATAGAGACACACACACACAGACAGATACACACAGAGGCAAATACACACATACAGAGACATACACACAGAGAGACAGATACACACGGAGAGAGACAGATATATACACACAGATAGATAGAGACACACAGAGACACAGAGGCAAATATACACACAGAGAGAGACATACACACAGAGAGACAGATACACACACACAGAGACAGATATACATACAGATAGATAGACACACACACACAGAGCCAGATACACACAGAGCCAAATACACACACACATACATACACACACACACACACAGATACACACACACAGAGACACACAGAGACAGAGACACACACATACACACATGCAGAGATGGAGGGGAGGAAAGGGGAGGAGAGAGGGAGGGAGGGAGAGAGAAAAAGGGGGAGAGGAGAGAGAGAGAGAGAGAGAGAGAGAGAGAGAGAGAGAGAGAGAGAGAGAGAGAGAGAGAGACTAGAGAGCCTTACTTTACCAGTGCTGTGTGTGGATGTGCTCGGAACTGTTGTCAGCCCTGAACAAAGTCCATGGTGACTCCTGTGTCTCACACCAGATTGACATTTAGTGTTCAACAAGAACTTCCCATGTCTGTCTCCACCCCAGAGTCCTCACACGTGAATGTTAACATCCCATGCTTCTCCTGGGTGATCCTTCTCACACAGAAGCAGATCTGCATTAATAATCACGGTTGAATAAATGAATACATGATCGTCGAGTGAAGGACTGAATGAGTACCATGAGGGAATGTTACTGTTTGGAGTTCCTCTTGGGGCCTGAACTTTGGGCAGCAGATACCCGTGGCGCTGTCAAAGATGGCACCTGTAGCATCTCCCCATTTCCTGGAGATGGAGTAAGTCCCTTGTGAGAGGTGACTATTTCCCTAATTCCGAGTCTTTTCTGGCAGAGCTCAGTTTCTGCACAAAGGAGGCAGTGGGGTGCTTTCTCTCCAGGGCAGCTGGATCAATATCTTTATGGCAAGACTTATTTATTAATCTATGCAGATTTCTAAGCAGCGCTCTCTCTCTCTCATTATGACACAGCTGAATGCCAAGCAGCTGCCCACAGGCCTCTGCTAGCCAGGCTTCCGATGAGGATATCTAAAAGCCACCTCATTTAGTGTACATCCTTTTATTATTAATAATAAAAGAGCCCAAACCTCAACTAGTGCTTGTCATAGGGTGCACAGGAGGGTGTTTGGGGTTCATTATTGAATTTCTGTAATTGAAATGACATTTTAGGAGACTAATCATGTATTTTGGTGGAAACTCAAGCCAGCAAGCAAGGGAGTTTCAAAGTTCTTTTAAATATAACCATTAAAAAACAGACTTTGCCGGGCATTGGTGGCGCACGCCTTTAATCCCAGCACTCGGGAGGCAGAGGCAGGCGGATCTCTGTGAGTTCGAGGCCAGCCTGGGCTACCAAGTGAGCTCCAGGAAAGGCGCAAAGCTACACAGAGAAACCCTGTCTCAAAAAACCAAAAAAAAAAAACCAGACTTTTTAGGAGGGAGGGAGAGAGGGAGAGGGAGAGGGAGAGGGAGAGGGAGAGGGAGAGGGAGAGGGAGAGGGAGAGGGAGAGGGAGAGAGAGAGAGAGAGAGAGAGAGAGAGAGAGAGAGAGAGAGAGAGAGAGAGAACATGCACATGTAGGCTCCTGGATGCACAGAGGTTCATATACATTGACTCAGAGGACTTGATAAAGTATTCTTTTTGCTGGATTTAACCAAATCCAGATGGTCACAGATGCAGAGGTTGGTAGTTGGCCACAGGCTGCAGCTCAGATCCACTTTCCTTTCCTCTCTGTTGTGGGCATATGACCAGTGAAGTCCATGTGGGATGTGACCCCAATTCTCAACCCCACATGGTGCTCACTGGCACAGAGCATTGCTAGGCTTTCCGTTCTGCTCCCCCTCATTTTGTGTTCTATGTATGAGACCAAGAACGCCGTTGAAGTTGGTTGTGAAGGGACAAAGGAAGGGGCACATAGAATTAATTTGGAGTCTCGAAGGAGGTGATCTCATTCAAACATTATGTCTTCCTATAACAATATTTTCTCAAGTTAGTCTTTCATGATGGGAAAATTTGAAATTTTTCAAAACTTTAAGTTTAGATTGGTCACCTCAACTATCTTGTTCCTGTCTTCTCACTGTGGTCCATTATTCATTTGGGCCCATTTGTCCGTCCATCCATCCATCCATCCATCCATCCATTTTTCTGACATTTGCTGATGATTAAGATGAAGAAAGTCTCTAATATCAAGTTATGGGGAAAAGCTGATCCAAACTAAAACAAGATGTTGCTGGAATGCCTTATGGCGAGACTGACTGTTAGGGGCTGTTCGTGTTCTGCAAGCTCACTGGTGTGAAGGCATTTGCTCTGATTGGCTGCCTTGTGAACTATTTCACACATTTAAGTGGCACCCAGGCTGTGACAGCGGCATGAGCACAGGGAAGGGAACGTGAACATTGAAGCTGCGAGAAAGGCCAGGTCACCCTGCACATTGGATGGCTTCTGCCTTACGTAGAAGATACATGGCTGACGGTTCTGTCTGGAGAAGGTGGGGCTGCTTGAGTGAGGACTAGAGGCAGAGGAGCAAATGGGGTTTTCAAGATAAGGAGCATTCACCAGCTTCCTTGAAGGTCTGTCAGGGAAGGGTCTGGAAGAGGTGGCTCCTGAAACAAGTTGTTTCCATTTGCTGCTAAGGCACATGGCCAACAGCCCATTGGTTAGATAAACAGGTATTGTCTACTAATCAGAAATGAACAATACGTAGGGGGCAGGGCAAAGAGAAGGTCCCATGCCCCCAAAAAGAGGATGTGAAAGTGGATGCCTTCCTGGGAGTGGAGAAGTTGATTCACAAATGTGGACTGCTGTGATCACACCAACAGTATCATTTGTTCAGTCCTTAACACAAGCCAGGGGCAGCTGTGATCACACCAACAGTATCATTTGTTCAGTCCTTAACACAAGCCAGGGGCTGCTGTGATCACTCCAGCAGTATCATTTGTTCAGTCCTTAACACAAGCCAGGGGCTGCATTAAGTCTTTCTCACAGACTATCTCTTTTAGAATAAGCTGCCAAGTCAGGGTGATTGCAGCTAGTACAGCAGTTTCCTTAGCCTCTGTGGGCCTCGGTGTCCTCTTCTGAGAAATGGGGACCATGTGCACTGAGACAAAGCTTTTTGTGTTTAGCGCTGTGTCAGGCAGGCTATAGAAGGGTGGTGGTATGAGGCCATCACTGTGCTCCATTCTCATTCTGACGGTCTAGGAAACAGACACTTGGGAAAACCAAGGACCTGGGGGCATTCTCATCTCAGACCCACCTTCACCCGACAGAAGGGCCAACCTTTGATGTTTCCTTCTTCTTTGTCTGGCAAACTCTTACTCATCCATCAGGACCTATGGGGAATCACTGTTCCTTCTCTACCCCACCCCAATCCATATCACTCCACGCTTGCTTCCCACAGAGCACTGGGCTCTAGAGTGGTCAGATCACACCAGTCCTTTCCATGCAACTTGCAGAGCCATCTGATGGATTCAGGTGCCAGTGGTTCACCTCTCCTAACAGTGTTGAGGCTCTGCGCATGTTCTGGGTCTGCCCAATGCCTGGCATTCTAAGCCAGCTCAGTGTGAACAAGAACTTCACATTCTTTCCACCACAAGCGGTTGCTAAGTCTTTGTCCATTGTCTGGGGCCACCTGATGCCTTCGCATATTGTCCTGTCAGGGACACACTGGATGATTTACAGGGAAGGAGCCAGCCAGCTGGGAGCTAAAGTGCTCATGATTTAGACAGGATTAAAAGTCACACAAACACTCTAAAAACATATTCTTCCTTTGTCTCATATCTCAACAACTTCCATTTGTTTAAGTTAGTGTTTTTCCAAGTTGTGAGGTCTGGAGCTTAATGGAACATATTTTTGACAGGGAGAATAAAAGAGAATGATTCAAAGCTATGAAATTGGAAGTGATGCCTAAAAAGGTTTTCTTTCTTCCTGACTTATGTGAACATATCTATGTTTTTTTTTTTTGCAATAGTAAAAATATAAAGATGTAGTCGCTTTAGATAACAAGAAAAATGGTTTTTGTTTATATGGGTTCTTGCTGACAAAATGGACATGATGAGTCCTAAGGCTCAAGGCAAAAAAAAAAAAAAAATGGCAGCTGAAGCCTGTAAAGGCTGGCGGAGTCTAACAGCACCAACTCAAGAGGGGAGGGAACTGGGATCAAGGTCTAGAACAGAGGAACCGGCACACCAGGAGGATCCTGGGCTGACTCATTTCTCTTCTCTTTTCTGAGTGACCCACACTTAACCTTCGTCCGCCCCGCCCCATAAGTAACATGAAGAAGATGAATATGATGATGACCAGAATTCTCTCCTTTCTCCCCAAATACTCAGGTTCACAAGGCTTCCAAGAGTTCAGCGCCATTAGAATGGATTAGCTCAAAATCGTTATGTACATTTCATAAAATGAAAATTATTTAAGCTTGTGCTTTTTTTTGGCACAAAGTACACTCATGAATTTCTAAAATATTATCTCCTAATGCACACAGTTCTCAAGCACACAACCTAGCTGCAGTTACCACAGAGAATTAATAGAAAATATATGTGAGAGAGTGCTATTTAATAAACCCTGGAGTCTATAATTCTAAGGATTCAAGCCAACCTCAACTTTCTACTTATTAGCAGTCTGACTCTCAGCTCGGATTCTGTCTCGACACCTCCCCAGCTGGCTGTGCTCTCTGGGCTACACTGAAATCCATGGGCTATCAATGGACATGGGGGGACATGAGGGAGGCACTTCCTAGAAGCCCTGAGCCAAGACCTGGGTGCTGATAGCAAAGATGAGATGTGCTGGAGGCAGAGGTGAGCTCTGTGTTCACTTTGCTCCCATGTGTCCATGTCTTTCTGATCCGCAGTCTCTTGGGAACATCCTGGGTGGTTTTGTCTGTTCCTCTCTCATCATCCAGGTCATTGCTGTGGAGTGACTGAAAAAGATCAATGACTTTTTTTTTTAGGAAAAATAATTATCTCCTGTGTACAAGCACAGGCTTGTCTAAGATTTCAAGTATGAAGCTTGACATCTCTGGTTCAACTGTGTGAGAAAAGAACCAGCAGCCGTGACCTCTGCAGACTTCACTTAGGCATATGGATGGGGCTGCAGCTGTACCAGCCTTCTCTCTAGTTCTCAAACATGCCAGGCACTGCAGGACCTTTGCACAAGCTGTTCTTATGCTTTGAATGCATGTACTTTGTGCCCTAAGTCCCCATGGCTTGTCACAACTTCTGATTGGAATCTGATCACGCATCATTTTCATCACAGACATCACCTGATATCAATCAGGATCCCACTGGTCTTCTGCCACTTATGTTAGTAATACACTTTGCTCTTGGACAGTTTCATGCATGCAAGCCCAGTCTCATCAGGGATAGAAGTTCCCCATGTCACCAAATCCCTAAAATAACACCCCCAGTATTTGGAATGCCAAATGTCACCAACCCTCCAATCCTCCTCCATCCTCTGTCCCCTTCTTCATCTCCTAGAAGCTCCCTCCCTTTCTTGTTCCCAAGAAAGTTTCTCCTCGTCAAAGGACAAACCTGGAAGAGGCAGGAATGGAAGGCTCTGCTACATTGAGATTGGGCATGCCTCTTCTATGATTAAAGCTGTTCCCTTTATTCCACGGACACACTCAAGTGCTTAGCCACCTGCCTGGTGCCTGAGTATGTGCTCTGAAGATGTGCGCTGCATCATGAGTGAGTGTGGAAGTCATTTGGAGTAAATTTTGTTTGCCAAATTATGTCCTTTGATCCTGTGATGCTGGACCACATGTAGTCTCACTTCATTCATTCTTCAGTCATTTATTCCTTCACAGAGTCCCTTTTGTCGTTTATAGGTGGTTTAGGGTGCTGCTGGTCAGACTGAAGGTTGCATTCCTTCTTTGCTTGTATTTTATTTTATTTTGAGGCAGGGTACCCTGTAGCCCAGGCTGATTTTGAACTCTCTATGTAGCCAAGGATGACCTTGAAGTTCTGATCCTCCTGCCTCCCTGTGCTGAGATTACAGGTGTATACCACAATGCCTAGCTTATTCCTTTAAAGAGATTTATCTTTAGGTCTTTTGAATGACTCTGAACGTCAGGATTTTGTCAGCTGAACCCCCCTGGAGACCCTCATTAAAGACTAGAAACCCCTGTGGGAACCACCAGGGTCCCCTCGGAAGGATACCGCTATTATTTACACGTCTAGTGGGAAGGCTCCTCGTCTTTAGCTCAATTCAAGAAGTTTCCATTGAGTGCGAGCGCTAAACATCTCAAATGGAACTCACCCCTCTACTCCTTCTATTTTAACTGTCAGAAATCACAGTCCATATTGTTTCTGACTGAATGTTCACCAGTGGCTCCCGCCGACAGTCCCTTTCTTCCATCCTAGGTGGGCTCTGATGATGCCAGCACCAACAGAGACCTACATTGTGAGTGGGTATTTATTAGGAGGAAATCAGGTGGCATAGAGAAAAATAATTGCCTTTGTAAGTGTATAATTTTTATACAGTGAGCTTCTCCCTGGAAAGGCATTCTTAGGGAGGTCTAATTGCTAATTCTCGGTGTTAAACATACCTCTGAGGTGTATTTCATGGTCCAGCTCTCTGAGTGCCTTTTCTTCCTGTGGGCCAGGGGAAGGAGCAAGACAGAAATAAAATTGCATCCAGCACACAGGCCCAAGTTGTGTTTCCCAACATTGGTTTTTCCTCATAACAGCTTGAGAATTACTTAAAATCATCCCGTTATAGGAGAGCCGAGATTTCCACAGATGTTACTAACTTCTCATGAAGTCACCAGTTAGAGTTCATGGATCAGGCACCAGTCTGTGTGATGCCAGTGTCCAAGCTTCCTAGGGAATATACAGACTTTGACAATGTGTCTTGATGCCAAACTTAAGAATAAGTACTCCCACAAAATTAGCTGCCACAAAACACCATCTATACCACCTCAGGCTCCCAGGTACCACACCAGCCCACCACTGCAGTCTGTGTTCTGAGGAGAGGCCAGCATTTTGGAGTACCTGAGACGTACAGGGTCACATTCTCTAAACTGTCAAGGAATGCTAGTGGAATTTAAGTCATGGTCCAAGAGAATAATTTGCAAAACTCATGAATTCAAAGCTAAGTTACTGCCAGGCCCGGGCTGTCTTGAAGGATTAAAACTCTCCTCACAACTTGGAAGAAAACAGAAGAGGAACCTGGCACTCAGGGACACTGTGTATTCCCAAGGCTAGCTATAAAGTGTTGTGGCGGTGAACGAAGACACCATCTGCAGATCTGCTAGCCCCAAGCTCAAACTACTGCTGATACAGTAGTTCCCCCCCCCCTTTTTTTACAGAAACTGTGGGTAGTATGAAATCCATAATACAGATATATGGTAAGTGTTATTTATGAATTAGACACAGCATGAGACCAACAGTAACTAACAATAAAATAGAGCTGTTATAACAATATAATGAAGTTATTTCAGGGGCTGGAGCAGCAGTCAAAAGCCCTTGTTGTTTTTGTAGAGGACTAGAGTTCAGTTCCCAGCATCCACATCGGGTAGCTCACATCACCTCTAACTCCATCTCCAGAGGACCTGACATCCTCTTTTGGCCTTCACAGGTGCTTCATTCATGTGCACCCACCCAGCCCCCGACTACGTTTACACAAAATTTTAAATAAAAATAAAATAATATATGAATTATTTATTTCTGGATTTTTCTATTTAATGTTTTCAGACTATAATTGATGGGGGAGCAAAAGATGCCATGGAAAGCCAGGGACTACTGGTGACCAGTCCCCCTGATTCAATGTAGGACCACTCCCATAGGGTCGAATAGCACAGTGCCTAAGGCTTGGCAGACGGCAGTGTCCATCATAGAATAACGGCAGCTGCTCTGCCTGTCATCTTCCCTCTGCACTCCTCTCTGATTTGTTCTAATACGCATGACAAAGTCTCATCCCATCCCTCCTCAGAATTCCTCGGTGCTAATGGGAGATGTCTTTTGTCTGTACAAATGAAATATTATGGTCTGGATACAAAATGCCCACCCCTCACCAGGGTCATGTGGTTGAACACTTGGTCCCTGTATGGCAATCCTGTTTTAGGAACCTGTGGGCACTCTGTGATGGGGACTGTACCTGGTGAAAGCAGGTCATGAGGGGGTGAGCCTTGAAGGTCATGCCCACCTCCGGTTCTGGTCTGTGTTCTCTGCTTCCTGGTGTAGCCTTCAAGTGAGGCGTTATCGCCCCACTTGCCCACTGCTAAAGAGTGGCTTCACCATGCCCTGCCTGCCACGATAGACTGTACCTTCTAAAACCATGAGCCAAACAAACCTCTCTTCTCTCTTTAAAAAAATAGACTCTTCAAGATTTTTATTTACACACACACACACACACACACACACACACACACACACACACACACACACCTATGTTTAGGTGTTGGTGCAGACCAGAAGAGTCCACCAGCTCCCCTTAAGCTAGAGTTACAGGTGGTGGTGAGCTGCCCAACTTGGGGGCTGGGAACTGAACTCAGATTCTCTGCAAAGAGCAGTGCATATTCAACTGCTGAGCCATCTCTCCAGCCCCAACCTCTCCCAAGTTGTTTTTATCAATATTTTGAACGTCACAGAAAAAGTAACACAGCCCATTCATGCCCAATGCAGTTTTAAAAGCACAGCATTTTATGTTTCACACCTAGGGCAAGTTAGCTTGTGCAGTGTGCCCTTTTGTATCCACCAGCCAGACTCAACCAGCAATGCTCAGCTCTCCATGTCTTACCATGTCTCTGTGCACATGTTGGTTTATCTAATCTTGGCATGATCCGTTTCTAATTCCAAACTTCTATGTATTTCCCCTATGTATTTCCCCATGCATATTATTAGGTAGATGTGAGTATCAAATATCAAGATATTTTTCGTTTGTTACATGAGCTTTCTACACAACGAGATTCATATATCTTAATTGATTCTCTAAATACACACACACACACATTAAGCTCAGGTACCTATTGAGGTGTAGACTCCTCTTATTATTTCAGAAAGATCCCTCCTAATTTATCTCAGTTTATTCCACTCCTTTAATCCCCAAAGTAGCCCCCAGCCAAGTGAGCTTTGCTTTAGAATTTGGCCACCTGTTGCCATGTGGTACAGGTCTTTCATGGAGACATCTTGTCACACTATGATACATATAGGTTTCACTCATACTGCAGAACCAATATTCCTTCTGAATTGGTGAAAACCATTGTTGTGTTTGAGCTGTATTTCTGTCTGAGCTTGTTCTGATGTCAGACTCCCTGCACCAGACCCTCATGTGCCTACCATGGCTGGGATTGTACTTCCCTAGATCAGGGCATCTAGTTCATACTTTCCAACTGTTCTCTCATCTCCACCTACTTACTGTATCTTGCCCTTTCCTGCAGGGGTCGGCTTGTGTGGGCCATCTTGGCCTTGTCTACCACATTCTTTCTGCTTTGGTGCTAAGTTGACTTCTGCACACTGGGGTTTTGGTGGTGGTGTTTGATTCTTTGGTGAAGTCTGAGGGATAATGGGGTAGGAGGCTGGTGCTGAGTCAGTGAAGTCTATGGAAAATGAGGAAGGTTGAGGCTGATGGTTCAGGAGAGCAAAGACACCCAAGAGAGGGAAGCTGTGGCAAGCAGTCGCTCCTGTGTGTGAGTAGGCTAAATGCAAAGCAAACAGATAGATTTCCCTCGTGGTTGAAGGGAAGGCAACACTCTCCTACAGCATGTGTCTCTTTTCCTAGACTGAATTGCAAGTCAGCACCTCCCTATTGACAGGGACAGCATTTCATAAGGTGTTTGTTTATCCAGCTCCTTCCTGGGATCCACTGGCGGGAGGCACCGATAGACATTGCTAATTGCCAATGGTGACTCACCTGGACCATCATTGCGGCAATTAGTTTTATTGATGTTTTGAGACTGGACTTACTGTGTATTTGACTGAATTGATCATTTCTACCTCGGAAACAAGTCTGCCTGTCAACTTGGCTTGCCCAAGAATGGGAGATTTATTACATTTTATTTCTATCCACAGCGTGACACCATCCACTGATGTTCATGGTAGAAGGTGCTTCTTGTGTCTGCAAAAAGATGCTGTGGTTTTGACGCCTGTGCGTGTTTGTTTTTACAACCCACTGAGTCTGGTGAGAGCTGCCAGTGTGCACAGTGGCAAGAGGTCACCCACTGCACCCACCTACCAGTGGCCATGCCCTGAAAAAAATAGTTTCTGCTCACCCACCAGCCATTCACTTCTTTTAGCTCCTCAGGTAGGGGTTGGGCATCAAGACCCAGTGTCAGTCCACAAGGGAGTATTGACTGGCTTAATCTTGTGCAGGTGCCCGCACCTATTGTGTGTTCATGAGTGCCATAGCCGTGCTGTATCCAGAAGGCAGCCCTTCACAGTAAGCTTCCTCGTCCTCTGGCTCTTACATTTATTCCCTCTTCCTCTGCTTTGATGTTCCCTGTGCCATGTATGTTTGTGTGTGTGTGTGTGTGTGTGTGTGTGTGCATGTTTATGTGTGTGTATGTGTGTGCACATGGTGTGTGTATGTATATGTATGTATGTGTATGTGTGTATGTGTGTATGTATAAGTGTGTATGTGTGTGTACATGGTGTGTGTATGTGTATGTGTGTATGTATGTGCACATTGTGTGTATGTGTATGTGTGTATATATATATGTGTATATGTGTATATATGTGTATATGTATGTGTATGTATGTTTATGTGTATATGCCTGTGTATATATGTGTGCATGCTGGGGAGATATAAAGATGTCTCATTCTCAAGGTGGACACTCAGCAGTCACTTATCCTCGGTACTCTAACCAGTCACCAGTCTCTGCACTAACCACTATGCTGGAAAGAGAAGCTTCTCTGATCAAGGCTGAGAGCAGAGCTAACTTATGAGTATAGAATAAATATTTAGGAGTCGTTTGACAACGTGCTATTCACTATTGATACATATCTCATTCCTTATCCCCTCTTCAGGCTCCCTGGTGAACAGAGGGCTGTCCATCAGACCTCCAGCCTAATGCTTGTAGTCAACACCATACCAATTGGAGATGGGAAATATAAACGGCCACAGGGCATCCCTGATGATGGATCTCTCTGTCTCTTTGTGTGTATGTTCATGTGTGTGCATGTTTGAGGGTGTGTGCATGTACCTGTGTGTTTGTGGTCAGAACATAACCTCAGGTGTTATCTTCAGGAGCCCTTCAATTTTTGTGTGAGGTATGGTCTCTTCTTAGTTTGGAACTTGGGCAAGAAGGCTAGATTTGCTGGCCCTTCAGTTCTGGGGGGGGCCCTCACCTGTCCCCACCTTCCATCTCGCCACTACTGGTATCATAAGTGCATGGCATCATACCTCCAGCTTTGATCTTGGGTTCTCAGGCTTGCAAGGCAAGCCTTGACTGACTGAGCCTTCGCCTCATCCCCTCTGACCTCTCATGGTTTCCTGCCTCCCTGAGCCAGCAGGGTTCTCATCCAGACAGAATCTCTAACTCAGCCCAATGGCTATCAACTGCTCCTTCCCCACCTTCCGAATTTGCATCTCACAACCCAAGGGGGAGCTTGCATGCCCCTTGTTTTCTCCTAAGGGCTGGGCACAAATGTTGAAGAGCGATCCCCGTAATGACATCTTGCAAGACAGCCAGTAAAATCGAAACAGAGCACAGCCCCTGAAACACCATTAGCAGGAGTCTATTTCGGCGAGGTGTACACTTTTATAGGGTCACCATGTTGCCTTCGACGAGGCTGACCATTTTACATCGTTTAGATTGAAACAGGCCCATCATGTCACAGGCAAATGGCTTTATCATATTTAATTAACCCAACACCATGTAATAATCTCCTTGGTAATTATCCCTCACCAGCGCTTGAAAGCCCGCTGCAACAAATACACCATCAAAGTTGCTGCTATACTTAAACTGATTTGATGCCGTGCAGAAAAGAATATTGACAAGTTGCCTCGCAATGCTAATTATACTGAGGAAATGTAAACGGCTTCATCAGGAAAAGAAAGAGCCAGATGGCAGGTTTGTAGATACTGTATGTTCAGGCGTTCGGAGATGGGGTGTTAAAAGGCATCCTGCCCTCTGCATTAGGGAAAGAGGAGGAAGAGGATGATATCTGCTCCTTCACTGATGCTAAGCAAAACCTCCCATTCCAAAACACTGTCTGGAAAGCGGCAGTGTTATAGCCTGCCCTTATAACCCCTCTCCCCACCTCCTGGCCCTCTTCCTTTCCCTGAGTGTATACATGCATCTGTGTGTGTGATGTCGACAGACTCTGTAATATGTAACGGCATATGTGAAGGGCACGCACAGTATTTTCCTCCCTTTATTCCCTGCATTATCCTTCTGATTCCCATCCCGTCTGTTTAAACCTCTTCCTCCTACATAAGTCCTCTTTTACTTTGATATTGTGCATGCATATACATACATTTTATTTTATTTATGTGCATGTGTCTGTTTATGTCTTGGCCATATGCAAGTAGGTACTCATGGAGGCCAGAACAAGGCACTGAACCACTAGCACAGCAGTGGTGAGCTGCTTGATGTATGTGCAGGGGATGGAACCCAGGTCCTCTGCAAGAAAGAGTCACAAGCTCCCTTAACCAGTGAGCCATATCTCCAACCCCTATATTAAATATAAATATATATTAAATCTTGACTCTTCATGTGAGAAAAATCATGTGATCTTTGTCTTCAGATACACATTCAGTGGTCATGGCCATTGAAATTTACATCTCACCCTGCCACCCTGAATATGAGTGAGCATTGCTCAGTGTAAATATGATTTGCTTGTTTGTTTGTTTGTTTTATGATAGCAGAGGACAGAGTAGAAGAAGGGTGATGGATTCTGTGGTGCCCTAGTCATTCCTTCATGTTTATTAAGAAGGAGTTGCTTGTGGGAAGACACATTCTTACTAGTTGGTGTATCCATGGGTCTTCATTGAGTGACCTTGTCATCAGCAAGAACACAGTTCCCAGGACACACTGCAATTAGAAAGCAAAATTCAGCTGGAGACAATGGACTGAAGCCCAAGGCATGACAGCCATGGTTGGAAAAGAAATTTGATTTTCAAGGTGCACGTTGGCAAGCCCTTGAATGCATGGTGTAAACAGCAAGGAAGACTGAATTGGATTCCAATAAGCAGAGTTCTGAATCGCCTTGCTTTGGAATTGCACACCTCGGTGCCCAGCTGCTGTCCCCAGCTAATTTTGCTGGTGCTGAAGTGTCAGCTGAAGCATTGCTGTGGCTTGGACAGTTTTCATATGAGGCAGATTTTTTTTGTGTGTGAGGTTGAACACTACCTTGACACAGCTGTGATTTTAGCTTTCCTTAGGAAACAATGAAGAAGGAGAGTCTGAATAGTAGTGAGCTCCTTTGTTTTCTTCTCGTGTGTTTATGCATGAGCATGTGCGTGTGTGTGCTAGAGTGTACACACCTGTCGCTTCACTCACATCTGTGTGGTTGTACACATACGTGCAGGTACAGGTTTATATGGGTGCATATAAACGTGTATATTCATGCATGTGGAGGCCAGGGAACTACCTGATGTATTATTCCTCTTGCTATATCTAACTTGTTTTTATTTGAGACAGTGTCTTTCATTGGCCTAGAGATTGCCAAGCAGGTCAGCATTGGCCCGCCAATGAGCCGTAGGGACCTGCCTGTATCTACTCTGACCACACACAGACACAGCCTTTTCTTTCTATGGGATCTGAGGGCTTAAACTTGGTCTTCATATTTGCAAAGCAAGGTCTTTATCAACTGAGCTGTCTTCCCAGGTCCTCATTTCTGTGAGTGTGTGTGTGTGTGTGTGTGTGTGTGTGTGTGTGTGTGTGTGTGTGTACATACACACATTGCACTGTTGTAATTCAATTAATCAAAATTGTTTTTATTATAAAAGTGATTCTCCTCACATCATTAAAAATTGGAACATGAGAAAGGAAAACAGATGATGTGGTGGTTTGACTAACAACGGCCCCCAGAGGCTCATATATTTGAATGCTTAGTCCCCAGAGAGTGGAACTGTTCGAAATGATTAGAAGAATTAGGAGGTGTGGCCTTATTGGAGAAAACCTGTCACTGGGCTTTGAGGTTTCAAAAGCCTATGCCAATGATAAGCCCACTCTCTCCCTCCTTCCCTCCCTCCCTCCCTCCCTCCCTCCCTCCCTCCCTCCCTCTCTCTCTCTCTCTCTCTCTCTCTCTCTCTACCACTTGACCTTTGACCTCTGACCTCTGAATCAGGATATAGCTGCTGGCTACTTCTCCAGTGCTGTGTGTGCTGCCATGCTCCCCACCATGATGATAATGGACTAAACCTCTGAAACTGTAAGAAAGCCACCAACTGAATGCTTTGTAAGAGTTACCGTGGTCATGGTGATACCTCACAGCAATAGAGACATGACTAAGACAGGGCCTGAATACGTGGGTTAAGAGCACTGGCTGCTCTTCCAGAGAACCCAGGTTCAATTCCCAGCACCCACATGGCAGCTCCTGACTTGGTTTGTAACTTCATTTCTAAGGTATCCAATACCCTTTTCTGGCCTCTGTTTGCACCTGACAAGCTCATGGCGCATACACTTACATATAGACAAAACATTTATACATATCAAATATATTTCTAAGAAAGAAAGTTACCCAAGGTTTGCAGCCCAAGAACGTTCTTTGTGAAAACATTCCCTCAGCTACTCTGAGTCTTCCTCATGCATCCAGCTTCTATGTTGTTTGATATGCCACAAGATGCACCACAATCGTCTATTCTTGATCCTTCTTAAGATCATCATGAGCTTAGCCTATATAATTCTATATGCAATAACTGTGCTTTGTGCTTGTATTACCATTCCAGAGACAGCTGTCATTTCATAAATTCCACACAGTCACTTCTCAATTACCATATCACATCTCTCCTCTTAGATATGCCATATTTTAGTTAAATGATTCCTTATTGTGGCACATTTATTCCCAATGTTTCTGGCATTTTTTTCTTTGTATATTTAAAGAAGCTTTAGTTGTGATTTTAGTAAAAGTATAATTTGTTCATAAACATTCTCATGTTGTTACATAATTTCTTAGGGACATTTTTAATAGCCACAGACCTTCTCAACAAAAGTCAGCTCCAAAAGACCTACCTATTGCTTTGTGTCTTCACATGAAGATGGGGTTGCTTTTCAGGTTATCACAAAGATACCCTGGCTGGTGGGTTGATTAATTAGAATACATTATGCAATGATTATGTACACAGCACTGTGCTGACACAAGCCATGTTTGTATGTGTCTTTCTGAGTTCCGGAGTCTTTACTTAGGAAGAGTATATTAGACTGATATCTTTAGATCTAATGTGGTCAGTGTTGTTGATGATAACATATAGGCTAGAGGATGGCTTTTGGAAGGGCTGCAATAAATCTGTTTACTACCAAGCATTATATAAGTGTTAATTTATCATATCTGTGCTGAGTTAACTAATCCCCCACTTCACAAGGAGGAGGGAACAGAGACAGACTCAGAAAGCTCAATGAAATTTCTCAAGGCCTACAGTTGATATGAGAAGTTGGACTTGATACAGGTTCAGCTTTTGAAGGCACACTTTGGAGCATTGTCATACCTGCTTCCCCAGAATGTGGTCCTGGGAAGAGAATTTGTGTGTCATACCTTCTTAGCAGAGTTTCTGAGAAACACTGCAGAGAAGCAGGTGAGTCTGGGAAAGGAGGTAACTGACAAGTACTTGGTTCCAAGCAAGTCCATTGATATTATTTTGGCTTCCTTCTCCATGGGGACTAAATAGAGATGCTAAGTTCACACCTCAGCATTGAGCCCACCAAGAGTGCAGAAGCATGGGTACCCATACCTTTGAACTCACCAGTTTTGGGATCAGGGCTGTTGGGGTAGAGAAATATCCATTCCTAGAAATGTCCAAACTCCTTAACAATACGCAAAGCCAAGCTAGGCAGCCTGAATGCAGTGTTTGTTTATAAAAGAGAGACATGGGTGCCCTTGGTGTGTTTGGGTGGTAATGGTTTGTGAGAGCTGGATGTGAAGTAGGAATTTTATGAGCTAGATGGCCTGACACGGGTAACTTGGAAAAAAAAAAAAAAAGATAGTGGGGAGTACTTACACCAGGGGGAAATTGGCCAATGTTCTAAACTGGGACTTCCTCTCACTAAACTGGAAGGGTTGTTAAATATTTACTAGCCTACTGTTGCAGGTGCTGGCTTCCAGGAACAAAAGCACACTGGGACTCTGTGTTCAGTAAAATGTCAGAGAGCTTCAGAGAGATGGGATGCAGGTGGAGCATGGCGGCATTTGCTGCTCCTCTAATCTATAATGCCTGGGAAAGAGCATGAAGTCCACACTGGGCCATCTGCACAGGCAAGAAAGGAATGTCAAAGAGAAGGAAACTGGTGAAAGGAGCAGCCTCTTGGATTCTAGGTCAGGGTCTTTGAACTTGACCCATCTGTATATGAGCAGTGCTCAACAGATAAGCCTATGGACAACTGAGGTGCTAGTACAACCAGGATATTGTATGTATGTACTGGTTGTACTGGTAGGGATGCAGTTATGGCTCATCTTCCTAGGAATCCTAGGATGGAGGTGTCTTTGCCACCATCATTGTGATAGTCATCTCTAATTACTAACTTGGTAAAATCTAGAATTACCTGGAAAGAGAATCTCAAATAAGGGACTGTCTATGTTGGGTTGGCCTGTGAGCATGTCTGTAGAAAATTGTCTTAATTAAGGTGATTGATAAGGGAAGACTCAGTCCACTGTGAGTGGCACCAATCCCTAGTCAGGGGATTCTGAACTGTGTAAGAGTGGAAAAATAGAGCTAAGGGCAAACAAGTAAGCATGCATTAATGCCTTTCTCTCTGCCCTCGGCAATAGATGTGATATGATTTGTTTCAGGTTCTTGCCTTGACTTTCCCACAATAATTGACTATAAATTGGATTTGTAAGCTGAAATGAAGCTCTTCCTCCCCTAGGTTGCTTTTTGTCAAGATATTTTGTCACAGTAGCAGAAATGAAGCTAGAACAATTATCATCTCTATCATCCCTGATTAACACCTGATGAAGCTAAGACTTTGGTAGGGAAATTGGTCCAACTTCATAGTTAGAGAGTTGATCTTTGCAATCACTAATTCCTACTCCAAATGCCAAAATATTAAAAACTATGTCAGCATGCTTCCCTGGTCCCACTTCCTATGAACTACATTCACATGGTAGCCATATGGGTGGCAATTGAGAAGATATAAGAGTACCCCAATCTTACATTATCTTGGTTTGTTCCAGATGATTCTCATAAAATGGTACAGAAGGAACAAGGGAAACCCAGTATTAGTGGTTTGGTAGGAAGAACTGTTACTTAGGTTGCATCGAGTGATGGAACTCCGATCAAGCTATTTTCACCTCCCAGAATAAGCTCAGGCTTGGACCATAAAGAAAGGGGGCAGAGGCAGAGAAGGCTGGATGGGCTAAGCCAACAGAAATGTTTGCAGTCAGGCTGAGAATGCTTTGTGGTTCTAGAGATGAATGCCTCTCTTCCTCTTTGTGGTCTTTCTTGGCCACAAAAGCCCCACTTTGTGCACGTTTCCCTTTTGTCTCTCTCGTTTGCCCACCTTGGCTGTCAGCATGATGGACAAAAGGTCATGAAGGCTGTGACACTGGCTACATTCCTCTTCTGCAACTCCATTCCAGCTTCACAGAAGACACTGCTGCTGGGAGTCCTGCAGGGGAAGTGTTGGTAATGGAGGCTTATGTTCCCATGACATAACAGAGGGACACCAAGAAGTCCTCTTTGAACACTAGGCAGTTCCAGCTCTGTGTTTTAAGGCACACTCCTGGTCCCGGGGTACTTTCAGAAGTCATGAATCTCCAGCACACTCTAGATTTCTCTTTAGGTATGCAGATTCATAGGCATGTATGGCCTCTACCTTCAAGAAGAACACTGGGACCCCTTATTTAGTGGTTTCGTTTGCCCAAGGTCAACTCTGATTCCTACATATTTTGTTTGTAACCTCTGACTCTGCTTGACTTATACAGGAAACTTTATTATAGGTAGATCTGTATAGAAAATGCTCAACATATAGCATGCAGTACTATCTACAGTTGGGGGCGTCCATGGAAGGTCTGTGGTCCCTAGAGCTCAGAGTGCTTCTATCACTCAGCTGAGGCAAACTGAATGTAACATTTTGCTAACTGTCTTGGTTTCTTTTCTGGTGGTTGTGACAAAATGCCCCACCCAAACTCTTTAGAGAAGTAAAAGCTTATTTTAATTCACAGTTTGAAGGCACAGCCATCCAAGTGGAGAAATCAAGGCAGTAGGGCCATGAGGTAGCTGGTCACACTGTAGCCACAGTAAGGAAGCAGAGAGAGAGATGATGCTCGTGCTCAGCTCACTTTCTCCTTTTTATTCAGTCTAGGACCCCATCCTAGGTCCAGAGCCATCTATGGTTGAGGTGGGTCTTCCTGTATCTATTTATCTGATTTACATATTTCCCCACAGCTGTGCCTGGAGGCTTTCTAGAACCTGCCAAATTAGTAATCAATGTCAACCACCATCCTTAGGTTGCAGCCATTGCATTTTCTCTTCTTAATTCATCTGGGGATATTGGTTCTGTTTACACACAGTGACTCATCCGTGCTGTTTTCCTAAAACACTCTTTCATCGATTGTCTAATTATTTGCCCATGGAGAGGCTCTGGTGTGGTGAGCTGACAGTTGTGGGTTCTGGCAGGACATAGTTCTTCTCTTCTATCTGTACAGTTTTAGCACAGCTGTCCCATTTCTGTGCCCTGGCCTTCCCATCTGTGTATCATGAATACTTAGAGTACCTGTCTCATAAGTCTTTGTGAGACATAGTGAGTCTGCATATCAGCCCTTAGAAGTCTAGGTGACATAAAGTAAGAACTCAATGAGTGTTGTTTGTTTTTTCTCTTTTAGGGGGCCTGCCACCCAGCTCCCAAATAAATCACACACAGAGGCTTATTTCTAATTATGAATGATCTGCTTTATCTTGGCTTGTTTCTTGCCAGCTTTCCTTAACTTAAATTATCCCATCTACCTTTTGCCTCTGGGCTTTTCCCATTCTCTTACTTCTATACATCTTACTCTTACTCTGTGGCTTGCTGTGTAGCTGGCCCCTGAAGTCCTTCTTCTCTGGCTACTTCTTCTCTCCTCCCAGATTTCTCCTTCTATATACTCTCTCTGCCTGCCAAACCTGCCTGTCCTTTCTCCTGCCTTGCTATTGGCCGTTCAGTTCTTTATTAGACCATCAGGTGTTTTAGACAGGCACAGTAACACAGCTTCACTGAGTTAAACAAATGCAACATAAACAAAAGTAACACACCTTAAAATAGTATTTCACAACAGATGAGGCTTAAATCAACCTTCAGAAACAAGATTCTTTTCTATTCAACAGCATTTACCATGAGTCTGTTTCTATGCTATCCCTTCTATACAGTTTTTCTCTCATATATATGTATATGTATATGTGTATGTGTATATGTATATGTATATGTATTACCTCTCACTATCTTCCTGTATTAAACACTTCTCAGTTTCTAGGGCCCATCTTGAACACACTGCATTCTCCCTATGTCTGTCAGGAGACCCATGAGGCTGGGGCATAATCATGAGTACACATAACTTAGAGCCTGAAAATGACTCAGGTTTAACATTTGTGGTCATAAATAGGCCACTGAGTCAGGAATTTGTATTCATGGTGTTATTCTTCTTACCAGGCTGCCAGCCTCCTTAACCACAACAGGTGCACCCACCATGCCTACTGTTGGGGTAAGAGTGCTGTGGTCTTGGCAATGAATTGCCTTAACATGGACATGAAATAGGTCACATGTCCCTACTTGAAAGCCTCATACTCTCAGAGACAGTACCGCGATAGAATGGGATGCCCTGTATCCTAGCCTCCTCCCAGCTATGACTTTCAGCACCTTTCTAAGTCTCAGATTCCTCACCTGTGACTTGCGGATGAGGCTCGTACAACTGCCTGCAGTTGCCACAGCAAGGGGAACAGTCAGAATGCAGTTACTGTTATCATGGGTACTGTCTGTGAGAAAGTCAACACAGCCTTGTAACATGGTGGCATCAGCTTTGGATTCAGTCACGCGTCGATTCCAAGTCCAGTTCTGTCGTGTACCTGCTGTGTGAACTGGGAAAACCACTTCCCTCTGACTTGGCTGTTTCTCAGTGGTGAGATGGAGCAGAGTTATGTCTACCCCATCAGCCATGGCCAGGGGTAAATTGCTGGCATTTATTGAACCTTTAGTAAGAGGAGTGGTGTGTTAAAACATGTTGACTCATTTCATCTGTGGAGGACAATGCTGTGAGAGAGATACTTTGTTATCCTCCCTTCCCAGGCAAGATTAAACAACAGCGTAGGATCTCTAACTGGCAAATGAGGAAGGGAGCAAGAGGGACACCCAGGCAGCCTGCTTTCTTGGCTAGCAGTCTTAAGCATATGCATCACAGTCTTCCATCGCTCTAAGAAACTCCAGCATAGTGCTGGGCACAAAGTTGGCTTTTCAGGGGTTAGCAAGTAGGTGCATATGGAAAGGGCAGGTCCTTGAGCCTGTGGCTAACCTTCACTGTTATTTGGATGAGAACAGGTAGCTCCATTTTTTGTGTGAATAGATATAAAGAGTAGAAGAAAGGACATGGTATATACCATATTCCTTCTGAGGTTGGCTCTTGAATGCACTCTGCCCACCATGGAGCTGGGGTGTATGTAGTAGATGCCTTAGGTTAGTCTGAAGAACCCGCTTTGCTTAGTATGACTCTCCAAGTCTGTGGCTCCTCCTGTAGTAAACGGGGCCCACAAAGGGACCAGCTGGATCCACTGGCAGCTACTGTACTGTGCAAACAGCCTGCAAACGAGCCTTCTTTTCAAATTAGAATCTCAGCGCTGTCACCCGTGTGTTTGGGGAGCACTGGTTCTAACTGGATGAGGGAGTTAAACCCTGGTCCTATCTGCTTTTGTTTTTATTGCACTTAGATGGGCTGGTGATGGGATTGGGTTTCTTTCCAAATTGAACACCTGGTACTTCATGATGTAATCAGACGCTGTTGGGGGAACTGCTGTACTAAAGCTAGGCTGCTTTGCAGTGGCTTTATTCCTCTTGTCTCCTAGTAGAAAAGAAAGAGGAGGTCTTAGTTACTGTGCTTGTCTAAAACATCTGATGGTCTAATAAAGAACTGGCCAATAGCAAGGCAGGAGAAAGGATAGGCAGGGCTGGCAGGCAGAAAGAATATATAGAAGGAGAAATCTGGGAGGAGAGAAGAAGTAGCCAGAGAAGGAGCAGGACATCGGGGTCAGCCACCTAGCTACACAGCAAGCCACAGAGTAAGAGTAAGATTTATAGAAGTAAGATAATGGGAAAAGCCCAGAGGCAAAAGGTAGATGGAATAATTAAAGAGCAGGGACAGAACTAGGCACACTTATACAGCACCAAAACTGAGGAGATCCTGGGGTTCATGGCTAACTTCTGCTGTGTATCAGGCACCAAATTTCATAACACCCTGTTTACCTTTCAAAGAAAGCAGGGGAGATCAGGACTTTTATACCTACTTTGCAAGCAAGGTAGCTTAGAATCTAGTAGGTGAGACCTTGTGTGGTCCAGAGTATATTACAGAAAATTAAATGTAAGTCTCACAAGGTCTCAGAATTTAGGGGAGGCATGGCCATGGGGCTTTAATGTTTTACAACTTTGCCTCAGGCCCTCTATAAATGGCACCTCACAGAGTTTATGCATTTCAAGTCGTCATGAATGGACTTGAGTGGAATTACCCAGTAGATACAAGCCTTTTCATTCCTGCAAATTCTGCACTATGACATATGTTTGTTTGTACCAGTTATCTGTTGCCATATAACAAATTACCCTCAAATATAGTTGTTTACATGGAAACTCTTCAAGGGTTCTGGGTATCAAGACTCTATAGCTTAGCCACACCCAAGGCTAACATCAAGGTTAACCTGGACTACAGGCTTCTCATTTTACAACTCTCATAGGTTAGTTTCTGAGTCTAGTCATGGGCATGGGGTGAGGAGTCTTTAAGGCTATGGGACTGGATGCCTTGATTGCTGTGTGGCTGCTTCTCTGAGGTCTCTCCCAGAGGGCAGCTTACTTCATGGAGGTAAACGAGGGAGGAGAATCAGAGGGATGGATGGGTGCCAATGAGATATAAGCTCAGTCCTTCCATTACTACGTTATGGAAGACCATGTTCAGTTCCCTAAAAATAAATCACTACATCTTGATTCAACTTCATGAGAGGTGTTTCCTGAAGACCAAATACCTGGGAAGGCAGATGTCACTGAGAGCCACACGCTGCCTAGTGAAGTATCCAGGGCTATTTGGATACAAAGCAACACATCAAACTGCTTATACTGAGTAGGGAGATCTCTCCCAAAGAAAATCTTCTCTGCCTTAAGAATTCTTGCATACCCTGGTAGCCCTTCTCCTCAAATGAAGTGGTTTGAAAAACTCAGGGCAGGGGCACGTCTTCCTGGTCTAGGAATAGTCATCCTTAGTCATGTTGCTTTGAATCCAGTTTCTTTGAGCCTGGATGATTAATCCAAACTTCTCCCTAAATTGAATATAGTGGAGGCATTCCCTTGAGGTTTCTGTTGATGTTCTATACAAATAAGGGTTGACCTCTGAAGCCATCTTCTTGGCATGGGAAGCCTTATGGTCATATATGAATCAAACTTAGTCTAAAACCTTGTAGCTGGAAACATCTCTTTAAAAAGCACCCCCAGATTCTCTCCCTCTCTGTCTCTGTATCTCTTTGTCTCTCTGTGCTCCCTCCCCCAGCCTCTTTATTTTAGTTCAGATCACCATAACTTATGAGCTCTGACTACACAGAAGGCATCTTATGACCTACTGATTGCTTTCAAAGCTGGTAGATTTGAACTCAAACTTTCTCCAGAGCCCTCATTTTTTTCTTAGTATGTCTGCTACAGATATTTGAGAACTTTATCTCTTTCCCATCCCATGTGGCTTAATACACTGAAGATGCTTATTTAATTTAGTTTGATGCTTAATGTCACTGCTTCTCTTATGGTTTAGGCAAAGTGGCAATACAAGTTAATCTAAATGATTAAAAAGGAAAAATGTTAATCAAAACACTCTTACTTTTCATAGATGTTTTCATTCCTGCCTGCTGAGTTATGGTCACGGCATTGTGGCATTCTGTTATCCTTTTCACTTACACTGTACATCATTATCATCATACGGCTGCAATGAGTTTCCTTGAGTTACTGTCATATGTTTCCCTTCATTTCAACATTTAGGTTTTCTGTTTTAAAATTATTTTATAGTACATAAAGCAATAGGTTAAAATATGACATTTTCATACATAGGTGGTTCTCAATATGTACAGTGGGGTTTGTTCAAGCATGTATGTGTGGGCGATGTGTGTATGCACAGGTTCACTTGAATATAAGTGCACGTCTATAGAGGTATATCATGTATGTGCAGGTTCATGTTGTATATTGTTTTCCACTACATTTATAGAGACAGAGCCCCTTCTTAAACCCAGCAGCTAGACAATTCTAGCTAGTCTAATGCTATGAGGTATTGTCCTCCCAGCCAAACTGTCCCATCTTCATAAGGTCATAAGTAAGCTGTGCTTACTTCCATGAGTCCATCTCAACAAGGCCTGTGGACTGTTGCAGAGCAAATTCTAATTGATCTTAGTAATAAAAACCCAGAGTTAGATAAAGGGGTAAATGCTGAAAGATCAGAGAAGCAAAACAGCCAGCCACTTGAGACTTCTTACCTCTAGGAATCCTCAGACTGAAAAGGGGCAGAACTCCTGTCTCCTCTGGCCTTATATTACTGGCTCTACCTCCCTAGTGCTGGGATTAAAGGCATGAGCTCCCACCACCTGGCTCTGTTTCTCTTTTAGACCGGATCAATCTCATGTGGCCCAGGGTAGTCTTGAACTCCTGATCTCCCTGCTTCCTCCTCCCAAGTGCTGGGATTAAAGGTGTGTGCCACCACTGCCTGGTCTCTATGGTTAACTAGTGCCTAGCTCTGCACTCTGATCCCAGGCAAGCTTTATTTGTTAGAGCACAAACAAATATTGCCACCACAGATTGTTGGCATTCTCTCCCAGAAGAAGGAGTGAGGGAGGTTCACTGGACCCTTGCCTGGGTATACAACCACTCTTTCTAGCCATGTGTATACAAATCTGCTTTAATTGAACATGTCCTGGGGGTAGAGGCTCCTGAAGGGTCTCTGGGATTTAGGTTGGGGTAAGGGAGCTCCAACTGCATGGCTGTGAAGAAACCATCATCCATGCTGGGTAAATATTTTCCATTGTGGATGCTTTCAGGTCACCCATGCTCCTGCAGTAATGCCTCACCCATGCACTGTAAGTAAACCTGATAAATCCATTGATCCTCGGGGTGAACTGTGAGAGAACTGTACTTTGGTTTGTCAAGAGAAGTAGAGGTAGAAACTGTTCACATATCCTCAAATGAAGGAACTTGCACAATACTGAGCTAGACAGTTTGCCCCTAGGGATTCCCATCTGGGCCTGCTGAGTGCTGTGATTACAGGAGGTTCCCAGTCCTATCCAGCTTTGCATAGGTTCTGGGATTCAAAGTCTGGTCCTCGTGTTCGCATGGTATGCTTTTTATCTAGTGAGCTACATCCCCAGACCATGGAGTGTGTTGACAGTACACAAAGCTATTGGAGCCCAGATAAAGGCAGACAGAAGGTGGTCAGCACCACCACCACCTCTGTCCACACTTAGATGTCTGAGCCCCAGGAGCTGAAGTAGCCTCACTCTTACAATTGTAAAGTTTTCAATACAAATGTAAGTCTGAGAAGAGAATGATCAGGAGTGTGCCCTGGGGGTTGTGTGTATCGATCCGTCTCAGATAGAAGGGCTGCAACCCCAGAAAGAGAGAAAATGGTCAGAATTTGTAAGAGAGACAAGAATCAAGATGCCAAAGTTAGAATGGGTTGGGAGAAGGTGAGGCTCAGGTCATCAGCCTGTCAGAGCTGGATGCTGCCTCTCATCTGATGGGCGTGTGAAGCCATTATTCAATGTGGTAGACATGTAAAATGGCCTTTAGGATGCACTAAGCGCTTGAAAAATTCAGTTCCTTAAAGGTAGTTTCTATTTCCCCAATTTTATAGGCAAGAAAACTCAGGCACAGACAAGTAGAGAGTCATATCTAAGGTCACTCAGTCATCAAGTGACAGATCGGCTGCTCTCGTGGAATGAAGGACCCAGGAGACAGCCCTGTGGGAATTCTTGTCTACATATAGGGGTGACTTATGTCACGGTTGCAGAACAGTGGGAATAATGACCTGGTGTCCACAGGCAGTATTCTTCTTTCCTTGGGACAGGAGGGATATGGAACAGACTAGGAGACACACTTTGGAAGTGGGTGTACAACAATGGTCGATCACTCCAAGGGCCAGGGCTGAAGAGGCAAAGAAAAGTCAGAAAGAACACGGCAGAGTGCTTGGCCACATCTGGACTGTTGTTACAGTTGAGCAGATCAGCATGCACTGCTGGGTGTGCATGCATGTGCACGCGTGCACATGCGTGCGTGCGTGTGTGTGTGTGTGTGTGTGTGTGTGTGTGTGTGTGTGTGTGTGGTGTTCTTCACACCTCTTCCCTACCAGAGGGTGGCAGAAGGATATTGGTTGGGCATGGGGGAAGATAATAGCTCTCATTCTATTCTGTTGAGGCTCTTCTGAGAGCCCCCTGAAAATCAACTAGTCTCCAAGGTGCCAAACACATTTATAGCTGCATATCAACTGTTTTTAGGAAATGCTGTCCCTGCCCTTCGGTACTAAGAGCAAACCCATATTGCCCTGGGTTTCAGGTGTGCATGAATATCATCGGGGTTGAAACCTGTCATGTAATAATATCAAGAAAAATGACTGGAAGCTGGGACAGGCCCGGGCCATATTTTGAAGAGAAACTCCCCTCCATGTAGGACCCCAAGTGGCCCTGACAGAGTTTATTTGAAGGCTATGGCTGCCTGCAGAAATTCAATTGAGGACCAGGGCCTTCTAGGAGGGGAAGGTGTGTGTCTTTGACGATCCTTCTCTTGCTCTCCGATAAAGGAATTGGCAAGCAGGGTCGAAATGACTGCTGGGTAGTGAAAATATAAATACCCAGTCTTGACAGTCCCTGAAAGATAAATGACAGCCGCCCATGCAACCTGCCTTCTGCACATCTCCAAGTGGCTCTGCCTCTGTACCCGAGGTGACACATGAGTAAATTGACTCCAGGTGATGCTGGCATTTGGTAATTATCACTATCTATAATTTTCATCATGTTCTACTGAATATTTTGATCATTTAAAATAGAGACGCAAACCTAATAGTGGTCATTAGTTTAGCTCAAGAGAAAAATTCATGGATTAATAAACATATATCAGAAATAACTTAGTAAAATCACAACTGGCATGATTAGTGCCCTCGTTTATTTTTTTGAATAATAATATTTTAAAAAATGGACTGACTTTAGCCAAACTGACAGCTTTTCCCTTACCAACTGGTTCATTGTTCTCCCGCTATCTTTGAGGAAGCAAAGACATGTATAACATGTTGGTAGTAATCAAAAATGTAATAACCTGACACAAGAGCAAGGCTTACATCCCGTCCCACTGTGGACAGTGGCTGACTGATGCCAGCGCTCCACTTTCTGACCAGCTGTGGCTGCAGTGAGGAAAGCCTGATGGCCTTGGAATGAGGTCAGGCCTGGGGACTCCACCCTCCCTTCCTACCACCAGAAGGGGCAGCTTTGTGCAGATTGCTGGCAAGGCAGGTGGCTTTGGACTTGACTTCCATATTTTCCTCTGTGTCACTTTCTGTTATTAAGTGTATCCCCTGTAGCTTGCCTCTGGGTTCATTTTAAAGAATAAAGAGTAAATGGAGCAGTATTCAGAGGTGATGCTTTTAAAATATAATAAAACAAGTCTGGTCGCTGTTGAGGCAGGGCCCATGGTTTTCCACCAGGAGGCAACTGCGCCTGTTAGCCTAGAGCATGAAACTACAGCATCCTCCAGACTGTTCTAGTTCTGGGGAGTGGAGGGGTGGAGGCTACCTGAGTCCTTACCACCAACTGCCTTGCTGGTGGCTCAGGTTTTATAGGCTTACTGAAGGGATTAGCATTCTTTTTAGTCTTTCTTTCTTTTATATTTACTTATTTGGGCTGTGTGCATGTGTGTGTGTGCATGTGTGTGTGTGCGCGTGCATACATGCATGCATGCATGCTTGTGTGTGTGTGTGTGTGTGTGTGTGTATGTTTGTGTGTGTGTATCTGTGTATCTGTAGGTCTGTGTGTATGTGTGCCATAGCACACATGTAGAGATCATAGGGCAACGAATATGTGCAGAAGTTGATTCTCTTCTTTCACCATGTGGGTTCCAGGGATCAAACTCAGGTTCTCAGACTTGGCAATAGTCCCTTTCCCCACTGATCCAGCTTGTCAGGCCTAGATGTTATCTTAAAGGACATAAGCTGTATGGTTGGTTCATACTTCATGGCACTGACAGTTGAGGTTATTATCCAACCATAGAGCTGTCTCTGCACCCATGACACATCAACCCTCCATTAACATGCCCATTCATCTACTTATTCCTCTTCCTATCTATCCACATTCCACTTACCCATTGATCATCTATCCATCCACCTGTCCACCTACCCACCCTTCCCACTCATTCATTCACACAATATCTCACCTTTGTATCTGCCAGTCCATTCATCTCTATCTTTTATCTCTATCTATCAGCTATCTATCATCTATGTACATATATATGTATCTATCATCTATCTATTGTCTCTCTATGTATCTATCATTTATCTATTGTCTGTCTATGTGTGTATGTATGTATCTATGTATCTATCTGTCTGTCTGTCTACATATCTTTCTATCTTCTATCTACCAGTCTGTACATCCAGCCATTCATTGATTCACTTATTCATTTGATTGTCAATGCTTCTACTCAACCATTCACATATGCATTCCCCTACTGATCTATTATACTCATTCAGGAGACCATCCACCTTTCACACAAATAGGCCACACTTTAGGCCTGGGTGATAAAGAAACACGGTCATAGTTATGCTACTTCCGGGCTTATGGTCTAACACAGCAGACACAGGCCAACTGGAAACCAGCGCAGTGGGCCGATTGTGAGTGTAGAGACATTGCAGAGGAGCTGTGGGTCACAGAGAGAGGAAACCTCACTGTGAGCAGGTGGAAAGCATGTACTAAACTCTGACACTGTACAGCACTGTACAGAGTTGGTATGGGAGTAGCTACTCAGGAGTAGGGAAAATGACAGCCTGAAGCTGAGCAGAATATGGAAGTCAGAAGCTGGGTGCCCACAAGTGTGCAGATTATTTGGGAGAACTATCTATAGATGGACTGGGGTGATCACAGAAAATACTGGGGACTACTAGTGTTCTGGCAGATGAAGGTACCCAAATAGAGCTTTGGGGAACTATACAAATAACCTTGGTTCTACTTGAAATAAATGGAATAGAAGAATAACCAAGGAGACAAGTAAATGCATAAATGAATGATGGGTAGCTCAGTGCATCTTAGGGGACAAGTTAAAACAACGCAGATTCAGTCGGCGCAGTCACTTTGTCTGTCTATGCATAGTAACATCTTAGACCAGGAAGCAGTTCTACCCCCTAGCATGAACTTCATCCTACCTCTGGCTGCCTGCCTCCTGCTGCTGGTGTCTGTAGGAGACCCACGGGAGCAAACTGCTCTGTGAGCCCATGTTCCTGGCTATCAGCTCCGCAGTGCAGTCAGCTCAAAACCTTTCCCAGAAGCCTCTGGGTCTCTATTGAAACACAGCAGCTGTTACTGGGGGCAACTCCACCTCCCAAACAAGAACAAGACTTTGTAGCTTTCCCAGGTGCTGTGAGCCCAACGTTGCCAAAAGTGCCAGAGACCCACACAGTCTCCTCCCTCTACAGAGATTAAACAGAGTGGAAACAAGAGCTTGTTGACAACAGGTGTGGCTCAATGAGAGAAAATTTTCCCTCACGATACCACAGAGTTGGCATCCAAGCGCATTTCCTGCCTAAGGGGCAGGCTTCCGGAGCATGGAAGAATGAATGCCTCAGAGCCAGGGCATGCTCTGGGCTGCCCCTTTAGGGCCAAAGACATCCAGCTCTGTTAGCAGGTGTCCTTTGGGGTAGGGGTTGGGTGGGGACACAGACTCATGGCCTTGCAGCTCCAGCCAGCTGACTGATTAGGCTCTGTGAGGGTGGTAAAGGGAGACATAATCATCAACTAGGCTAGATCAACTCGCTCAGCAGAAGCTGGCATTGTGGAGTGAGCCTGGCGGCTTCCTCACAGCTTGAAATAAAGAGATCAGACCACGAGGGTACAGAGAGGCAGGCTCTAGGACGTGCCCCAGTCCTAAGACCACTGGATAAAATCCCCAAGGACAAAGAGAAGAACTTTTACCTACTGGAAAGTAACCAGACATGTTTCCCTCTTAGGTTTTTTTCTCTCTCGTGGAGCTGAACTAAATGGGATTGCTTGCTTGGGGGGACTCCTTAGCCTCCTCACGTTGCCTTGGGAGACCTTCGCTCCCAACCCAGAGGCTCTTTCATGCCAGAACTTTTTGCTGCCTCACTCAACATGGAGAAGAAAAAGGAGGACTTCTTGAGGCAGTCATAGATATCCCACAAAGGAACTCAAGCTCTCAGCCTCCCGGGCTGCTTGAAAGTGGGCTATAACGATGCCATCCCTTGATCACATGATCACACCTGCCTGTGAGGACTGTTGGGAAATGTAGTTTAATTATGTGCCCGGGAAGTGTGTGTGTGTGTGTGTGTGTGTGTGTGTGTGTGTGTGTGTAGGCACTGGTTTTTGGAAGAGTGTGGTCTTCCCTACACACTATGTTCATGCTTGCTCTTAGAGCTGGTGAAGGAAAGGAACAAAATATATTTTAAAAAATATATATTAATCTCTTCTGACTTATGTTATCAGAAACCCACAGGAACTGCTAGATGCTTGTGGGATATGAGGGGGTATATTGAGGAAGTCACTCTCTTTTTCTGTCATCTCCAATACCTGATTTGAATCCTAATGCATTAGCTCTGGGAGGTCACATCCCAGCAAAAAAAAAAAAAAAAAAAAAAAAAAGGCCCCCAGCATTTCAGTAGCTTAACAGAAGTTTATATCCTGCCCATGCAAGAGTTCTGGGTAGCAGATCAAGCCCAGATGTTTGCTTCTAAAAGTCATTCAGAAAACCAGGCTGCTGGGTGGCTCCAACACTTGGCTTTCAAGATGACCCAGGACAGCCTCCTTCTGGTTAGTCAGGATGCAGAAATGCAATAGAGGTGCATGTACCACAGATTTATGTGGTCTGCATATTCTCCATCCCTGGTTACAAGGCCACCCCTGCCTGTGATGACTATTGGGAAATGTAGTCCAGTTGTGTGCCCAGGAAGGAAGGGGCAGCGATCTAGGCAGCAGCTGTTGGTCTTCCTTACACTCTACTTTCATGTTGCATCACTATTCTAAGTCCCTTGTTTACAGAGGGTCTGCTGTGTACATTTTGTTGTCCTGGGATTGTGGATGCAGCTGTTAATAGCACGTCCATTGCTCTTCTTTCTATAGTTAGAATCCGGGCAAAGGAAAAAGCAATGTTGTTAATGGCTAACTGTAAAAGTAATTACAATCTGGTGCTTGTCCTGGTGGTGACGACAGGACATCCTTGGAGCTCCTAACTGTACCTAGGGCAAGGGGAAGCAGGAAAGGTTTCCGGGCAGAAGTCATGTTCAAGTCAGAGGCATATGGGGAGAGCAGCAAGTCCCCGGGGAGGAAAAGAAGTTTGGACATTAGATCTCCAAGTGCTGGTGCTGGACATCCATGGCGAAGCCACAGAGTCCTGTAAAGAGGCAGGAGAGGTGCCCTGGCGGAGACTGGGTCAAGGTAGCCACTAACAGGAAAGGGAGCCACTGACCACTTAGGAGCTTAAGGAAGAGCATCACAAGGTCAGCTATGTTTCATAAAGCTACCGTAAGGAGTCTGCCTCAGACATGCAGGAAAGAGAAACGGACTGCTGAGTAGGGGGCTTGCAAGGGACGCTGGGAAAGGAGGGAGAAGGAGGAACTGTGACTCTCTCATTGAGATGGGGTCAAAAGGGCATCCAGGTCTTACATCTACAGCTGGGGAGGGAAGAGAGAGAGGGAGGGAGGGAGGGAGGGAGAGAGGGAGGGAGAGGGCGAGCAAGAGTGCACACTTGGATATTTCTGGCTGTTCCTTTTCCTCTGTGGGTCTGATGCTTTCTTGACCTCAGGCCTATTTAATAAAATCTGGCTCTTATGATAGATCTTCCAGGGAACGCAGATCCCCTTCAGCTCACACTTCCATGGACTCTGATTAGCATGCATGACAGAGCTGTACACCTGATGTCCACAGCAGGCAGTTCTAAGAGCAGTGGGGAGAGGTACAAGATAAATCACTCATAGTAAATGACTAATTAATCACTCCCTTCATTTCAATGACACATACCATCTTGCTTAAGATTTGTCTGTTTATAATCTTGCTATTTTAGAAATTTGAAAATCAGTAAAACCTGCCATGGATTCCTAATTGAGGAGAATGTCTTCCCTTCCTTTAAGAAAACTAAGAATTCAAAGGCTCTTATTGTAGTAGCTGGAGAGAAATGAAGGAAGGGGGGGGTTGTTGTTGTTGTATTTGTTTGAGACCAAGTCTCTCTGTGTAGTCCAGGCCAGCCTCAAATCAAGGTCCCATCTACTTCAGCCCCTGGCTGCTAAGATTAACCAACTACCTGTTGGTTTATTGGTATATTTTTAATCTCAAAAAGCATCACAGGCATTTTACGATATGTAGGACCAAATTGACATACCTCATTGAAAATATATAAAATGATTTTTGAGAATGCCTTTGACTGGGCCTGCCTGCAACACATCTGTGCATCTCAAAATCAGGAAGCAGTCATTCTCAAGAGGAGGTGGGCAAGAGCCATAAATACTCAGCTGCCAAATCCCTGACTTGTGAGTCAGTCAGCAGGCAGGGCCCATGTGAGGATTCACAGTGCCCCCATGGTGATGCTTATTTAGAACAGATAGGTCCATAAAATAAAATAAATCACTTACTTTAAAAACCACATGAATGCCCTTTTGTCTCACATGACAAAATGGGCCCCCATCATCTGGTTGCCAAGGCTGTGCTCTGGGCTGATCTCTGGCTGGGCAAAGTGAATGAATGCCTGTATGTGGAATCGCCCTGGGAATGGGCTCTGTGCTTTTTAAAATGACTGGTTTTACTTCTTCATTTTGTCTGTGTATACAGGTGGACATGTCCAATCTATTGGTGCATATTACAGTGTCAAAACCAAATAAAATGAAACTCAAAACAGATGAAACAGCACAGTGTATGTTCCAGAGTCTGAACAAATGTCCCATTGACTGCATTACATTATTTGAAAGAAGTTACCATTGTAGAGGACAATAGCAATAACAATAATAGTAATAACAACAACAACAATAGAAGAGTTCTAAGCACTTGTGTTACAAATGATTCTCCTTTGTTGGTCTTTAATCCTATACATCTATGAAAAACAGTGTATATATGATTTATTTGTCACTTATTATATGGTAGGCATAAACATCCATCAGCTCAATCCCTGCACTTAACCTAAGAAATAGGATTGTTATTGTCTTAAATGTGTAAAGGAGAGCAAGGCTGCCCAGAGACCCTCCAGAGCTTCCTCAGCCGGCAGTGGAAGTCAGGGACTGGTTCCATGTCAGAACACAGGAAGTCACACATTGATTAAAGGCATCTGCTGTTTAGATTGAGATTTATTTTCTTCCAGAAATCTGATAATCTGTGAACCTGCCTGTGGATTCCTAATTGAGGACATTTCTCCT